>NC_068417.1:20964363-21246863 GCF_023724105.1 Carassius gibelio | reverse complement strand
AACCAATGAGAACGGTGAGGACTTTCATTTATTCGCATATGCTGTTTATTTATTTACTGTTTTTTAACTTTTTAAAATCTTTATATTACTTAATTGTTTTTCATTTTTTTATAGGGTGTTTGTTCCTTTTTATTTCTGTAATTGTTTTATTAAGATTCTTGATGGTGATGTTTATTTTTCGATAAACATTCAATTTTTTTACTTTTTATTAATTTATGATTTTTACATAATTACCATTATATGTGTATTTTATAGCTTTAAGTTTATCATTTTATTTATTATTCTATTTATTTATCCATTTTTAATAACATTTATGTATGTACTTTTTGGTTTTATTCATTTTTTTTTTTTTTTTTTTTGGTACAAATTTTTCCATCTCTGTACTTTACATAATGAACATAATTTATGTCTGTGTTTTAGCTTTTTATTTGTTTTATTTTTTATCTGTTATGTCTGGATTTTTGTATTTATTTATATTTAACATTTTTATATATAAAATCCCTATATATAATAATTGTATCCTGGTATTCTTCAGTGATCACTTGGCTGAACAAGCAGCTGAATGAGAACCAGTTCTCTCAGAAGCAGGAAACTTTAGGAGTGTTCGAGACTCCTGTTGCCGGTCTGAGAACAGGAAGTGTTCCTCACAGTATGGTAATCAATCGCTCTCACTCGAAGTCTAGCATGAAATCCACCAAGCAGTGTGTTGTCTGTAGATGTAGCAGGAAATCAAGCAGAAACTATGAGTTTGATTGGACCTGTCTTTTAAAGTGATGTAGTGATCTTGTCTTCTCTAGCTTGATAGCAAAGGTTTCCCCTCGTCTTTGGGACAGGGTTTCCCCATCACCTCTACGATAAACTCCAAATATCCTCTTCCTCTTTCCTGTGTGAGCTCAGGACCTCGCTCTGTCCTGTCAGCACACAATCAGATGTCTGGACCAAAGGCAGGCCTCATCATTTATCTTATGCCATCTCTTTTTCCCCTACATTTTATTATTTTTTTTTCTCTCTAGTTTGCATGCCTCTATTACATTCACTGCTCACACTGAACACAATTCTTTCTGATTTGTTTGTCCAAATTTAAGCACTATGTGTCTAAATCTTTTATTATTAGTAGTATATATATATATATTTTTTTTTTTTTTCCTTCTGCCAATGCTTGGAATGATTTGATTTGTAGGGTGTTATTTACTGCGGTTGCTGTTATAATTTTTTCTCAACAATTAACCATTGTATTATAGACAGTGGATTGTGGCAGGAGCAGATGGAAAACTAGCGTTTTGGCTGCACCTGTCGATTATTGCGTCTCGCTCTGGTGTTTAAAACATGTAGCGCCCCAAAAGTATACTCGAGAAAATACTGAATTAAAAAAATATATATATTTTTAAATGTATGTTTGTGAAAATGTATATTTGAAACTCATTTTCTGAAACTAATAAAAAAAAAAAAAAAATCCAAAATTTCCCAAAACTTTTTTTATTTTATTTGATGGAAATATAAAAAATTTATTTTCTAAATTTTATAAACACATAATTTTTTATTGCATTATTTATATATGTATGTATGTATGTATGTATGTATGTATGTGTTTTGAAAATAGAAAAATATTTGTTTTATAAAAATATTGTTTTTATAAAATCTTTCAACATAGTTTTGTGAAAATAGTAAATATTTACCCCCCAATTTTTTTTTAAATATATTTTTGTGAAAATATCCCCTACACATATTTTCCAAAAGTAGTTATAACATTTTCAACAAAATGTAATTTCTATATTATTATTTTTTAAATAACTAATTTATAACGTGTTCACCGTGATATTGTGAAAATATCCAATCCCCCCCCCAAATAATTTTCCAAAAATATTTTTTATAAAACTTATTTTTATCAGATTTTTGTAAAATAATATATATACATTTTTTTTACTCTCTATAGCATTTTTACCATTAAAAAAAAAACATATCTCCCAAAAATGTTTACCATAATTTTGTGAATTGTAAAAAAAAAAAAAAAAAAATCCCAAACATACAATTATAAAATTTTCCACCATCATTTTGTGAAAATATGAAAAAAAAAAAAAAGTATTTAAAAATTTCTCCAATAAATACACATATTGCTACCAAAACCTGAACTCTGATGGGGCTAACAATCAGATTAGCTGTCGGTGTGAGCAAAGCCAATCACTGCTTCTGAATGTGTCCGACAAAACACAGTTAAATTCTCTGGATTCTTTTTAGGTTCAGTTTAACCCTATGAGTGCCAAACCTTCAGCAGCAGATGTGAGTCCCTCTTCACTCTCACAGCCCTCCAATAAAGAGAAGTGAGTTCCTCTTTCAATCCATTAACTTCCTGTTCTCTGTAATAAAGCCTTCGGTGTGATCATATCTCTGATCTCAACAGCGGAGAACCTATTGGTCTGGACTCCAAGTACTTTGAGAGACGAGATGACAGCATTCCTCTCCGCGGCCTTCTACCCAACATGCATCTAAACCGAGGCAAAACACAAACACTGTTTTTCCCCATTTATTCCTAATTACTAGACCTTTTTATTAAGTATTTAATATCTGTACCTACAGAAGTTCCTAAGACTTTGAACACGGCTGGAGCAAAGCAAACAGCGTCCACAACTTCTGCGTATTTCCCAGGATGACGAGCAGCAGTTTAGATGTACTTCTCTTTATCACTACGCTGTGTGTGAATGCCACCTCTAAGATGGGAATTCATTGCATTCTTGTTTGTTTAAAATTTCTTCAATAATTTATTAAAACATTTATTTTTAAACCCATTTTTTAATGTGTTTACTATGGAAGTCAGTTATTGCTACAGAATGAAAAAAAGGGCGGGAAAAGGGCAGAATTGTGAGTTTTGAAAATTGCAGGTTTTAATAATTTTTCTTTTCTTTTTTTAGAATTGTGAAAATAAGGTCTTAATTGTCCAATGTTTTGTTTTCTCTCTTTTCACTTGCAATTCTGGGAAGTCCAGATTGTGTAATTTAAATTGTAATGTAAAAACTGAGCTTAAAGTCGGTTACGTTTTTACTTTAAATTCCATAGTGGAAGCAAACAACATAATTGTGAAATTTAAAATATGAATCACAAGAAGAAAGATTCTGAACTATAGACAGGTTTTTTTTTTTATCTTTATTCTGTGGTTTAACTGGTTTCTATAGTAAAAAAGAGTTTCATTGAATGTTTGAGACTTTGGCAAGAGCATGGGACTAACTTTTTTACTAATAATGGTGCTAAGATTTAAGTCTGTGGTCCCTTTGTCTTTTCAATGTCCTAAACTTGATTGTGCCATACATGAACTGTCTCTGAATGATTGAATGAACTTTTCCTAATCTCTCAGATTGCTGCCTTTTCATATTCTCAAATACTGCTATTGATGTAATTGATGATTTTAAGGCTAATAGAAGGATTCGAGTTCTTGATTGATATGAATGGCAGTGTGTGGTTTGCTGTGTAAAACTGTAAATAATTAATTCCGTGTACATTTATATTTTTGTATTTATGGTTTACTATAGTATAGTAAACTTTGTAATCTGTTTATCATGGATTGCAGTTTGGCTGCTTGTTCACCAGTAGCTCAATTTTAGGACAACCGTAAATAAAATCTAATGCAGTTTGAAAAATTGTCTTATTTACTGTGTAGCTAAAAGTATAAATACAACCAACATGATCATACATACATCAAAATATTTAAATTTTATTGAAATGCATGTTTAGATACTTTGACATATTTACATTGTTTGGAAAAAAAAATACACCATGTTTAAAATTGATAAAGACGACACAACAAAACCACAGAACGTAAAAAAAACCTCACACTGTATTCTGAGATGAAGGAAATATCTTACAGGAAATCATCTCATAAATATCCAAAGCACACAACTAATATTACAGATTAACTCGCCTGTCTTGCGTCCATAAAATATCCATATATTTGGTCAAAACTTAAAATGAGCCATTCATCTGTCTGTATGAAAACAAAAAATATAGAAAGGCCACTGGCAAATTTCACCTGTTTCTCAAAGGACTTCTGTCAGTTGGCATTTGCGAAATGTTTTGCGTAAGTGTTAATATTTTTGTTTTATAAATAAGGCCGAAAGCAAATCCAGACAAACAAAAAACGCATCACGCATTTTAGTTTCACTACTGATCTACAGTCAGCTCTACCGTTATTTTACGCAAGACTGTTCAGTTGCGTAAGTCTGACACTGCTCAGATCTCAAGTCTCGTGCGTCACTTAAATTCACCAGTTTACATCGACAAAACAATTTAAGCTGGGAAAAGGCACCAGTGATTCTAAGTGGTATAAAGAAAACAGGCTTCAGCTTAAACATGAGCAGAAATGAAAAGACACTTTGACGCTGTGCATCAATCTTTCCATTGTGACGTCGAAGTCTGAAACCGAACTGTCAGTTAAGGCCATGTCAAAGCATTAGAAATCCCTAAAATTATCTTATGTTCCCTAACAAACTTGTGTTCTCACGAACGCAGCACATTTATTTCAAAACCATTTTATTTAGTACGGTCACCAGGCCTCAGGAACTACAAATTTTAAGATTTTCACCAAAAGTTTTATGAATGATTTACGAAAATCGCTCTGCTTAAACTCTTATACTTCAACAATTTTACTTAAAAATTCTGGTCTCGTAAATGGTTTTACCAACAATTTGCATAAATTTGTTAAGCATGAATTCTTACATATGGTTTTACGAAGCAATTCTCCAAATTAATTTTGAACAAATTCACGCAAATAGATGTAGGAAACTACATTTTTTTAAATCTCAAATTATGATGAATGGATTTATGAATGAGTTGTGCAAATTCGTTCCACTCAAAACCTCAAGTAATTTTATGAACGATTAACCCAAACACAATTACAGAGTTTTGCGAATTAATTCCATAACTTTGTTCTAGGAAAACTCTTGAAAGTAGTTTTAGGGAAAGATTTACACAATTTTTTGACTCAAATTCTTATGATTGGTTTTACGAATGAGCTACTCAAATCTGTTTTACTTAATCTAGTAAACAGTTTTGTGAATGATTTACTTACATTCGTTCCACTCTAAATATTTGAAAGCAATTTTCCGAACACTTCACACAAATGCTTTTAGCTGATATTCTTACGAACGAATGACTTCTCCACGAATCCTTGCAAAAAGTTTTAAGGAATGATTTACACCATTTTTCGACTCAAATGGTTTTACGAACAAGTTACACCAAGTTTGTTCAATGTTAATTTTTTACGAAAAGTTTCACGAGTAATTTCCACAAATTCAATCTGCTTGCGTTTCTTTTATGGATTTTGTTATTTATATGTCATTGCTCTGCCCTTCTGATAATGGGAACACACTGTGTTCTGAAACATTGCTGACCAGGATAATGTCCCTGAGTGAACTATGGTAATGAAGATCTACACAGTCAAAACTGAGCAACAAAAAAGGAAAGAAAATTGGCAACAACAACAACAACAAAATAAAAATTGCCTTTGGACAGAACCATCATTAAATATATGTTCTTCTATAAACATTTCTTTGAAAAGTGGTGCTCTATTGGTGATTCAGCATGTCTTAATCATGGAGACTTTCCTTCCTGTCTGTAATTTCCATAAACCTTAATTATCAAACTCAGGTGTATTTAAACGAAACTCTGCAGAAAGGTAGAGCTCTAGGTGCAAAACTGACCGTGTCTCCGATATAGCTTTGTGTTTCAATAAATGACAACAGCCTCCATGCGCAGTTCGTTCCTCAATGGGGAATAGGGGGAGTGGCCAATTCAGCCACATCGAAACTCCCGATCACACGTTAGTGTCCTGTAGGAGGGGCTCTTTGGCCTCTCCAGGTGGGTGGGGACTGTGCGAGTGGCCGTGGGGTGACGTGTGCTTCTTCCAGCTGCCCGAACGAGCGCCTATATGGGGGTGTTCAGGAATGAAAAGTGCCACCAGGAGCGCCAGCAGCACAGAACATGCACCGAAGAGGAACGGCGGTCCCGGGATTATTGCATTCTGTAAGGGGAACACGATAAACACAATAGTGAAAAACTTTCCAAAAACTACAGTCTACAGTGAAGGCCTATTTAGATACAAATTTTCGAAACTAAACTAGGCGCAATTACTTTTTAGAATGCATCTCTATAAACGCTGTTACTGTGATAATTCATTCATTTTTACATAGAGAGGCTAGACTGAGGTTTGAATTGCTTGGATAACTAAAATTCTAAGAATTTTAGCGCTGTTTGAATTCTAGCATGTATTTTTAAGAATGATTTTAATCGATTCTGCCTGGAATTGTTTTACAAGCAATTTAAAAATTGGTATCAAAAAATTCCTTCAGGTATTAATTTATGTTTTTTCAGAAAACAAATTCTGAAACAATTCAGATTTTTTTTTTTTGTACAGATTTGAATACAAATTGGTTCAAATTAGACAGCTTTGATTTCTTAAGAATTGTTCTACAAGCAATTTACAAATTCTGCAATTTTACAAAGTTTACACAAATTGGCTCTGCTTAATTTATTTATATATTTATTATTACGAATAGATTTATGAACAATAACCAAAAAAACAAATTCTGTTTGAATTCTTGCAAATAGTTGTATTCTACTTGACTTTTAAAAAATTCTATGAACAACTTTTCAAAATTTCATCATCTACACATTCTTACGAATAGTTCTTCAAACAATTAGCAACAAAAGTCATATACACAAAGGTGTAAATGACTTTCATCTTTCAGACAAATCCAGTCGGAGTTATATGAAAAACTGTCTTTGATCTTTCAAGTTCTATCACTGCTATCAGCGGGTGTTGCACTGTTTCAGTCCAAAAGAAGTTTAATAAAAAGTGCCCATCCATATACACCTAGGATGCCTCAGGGGTGAGCAAAAGGCAGCCTAATTAAACATTTTTGTGTGAACTAACCACTTCTGCTCCTGCTCCTGCTGAGCTACTGTCTTATCAGGGTTTGAGACCCCTGGTTTATTAGCATCGGCCTTCGACATTTTTACAAAAAACTTAGTGTCTATTATTAAAAACATAATTATCCATTAAAATAAACCTAAATTGTCAGTAAACAGCAATCAGCATGGTTCAGTTCAATTCAACAATGTGTGGTGACTTACCTGTTGGTGGTGATCTTGGTGATGCGTTACATCCGGTTCTTTCTCTGGAACTTTGTCCAACTCGACATGAAAGATGTAGAAGATGAAACCATAGAGAGCCGGACCCAAACCGCTACACAGCCCACGGATTCCCGTAACCATACCCTGACCCACACCTACAGAAACAAGAGCTTTACAGTCCGCCTCAAAGAACAACCCTGAATCTGTAACATCATATAACTCAGGAAAACCCACCTTGTTGATCCGGATCGGCTGTGCGGGAAATCAGGGAGCTAATAGCAGGGAACGTGATACTAGACATGCCGGCAACAGCTCCAGCTGCCCACATCATCCTGGAGACACCATGCGTTGGACAAAAGTTGTAACATTATTCTTAAAGCTACAGTTACGTTATTCTCTTTATTTTGATCCATTTTAGAAATGAAAACCTGGGCTTTCGGTCTCACCAAGGCTCCGATCCGAACCCGTACCAGGCGAGCTGCAGAATCTGAAATCCCAGTCCCAGCAAAATTGTGTTCTTGTTCCCGATGGAACGCATTAGAAAACTTAATACTACGGTCTGTAGATGGGGGAAAGAGCCACATTTAACATAACTCACATTAAAAACTAATGATTAGTAGGTATTTAACGGGAAAATACTGACTTGTGCAATAATAGACAGCAATCCTACGACAGCGATGAAAGCAGCGACACTTTCAGGTGAAAATCCCATTATCTGCGTAAGAGGATCAAACTTTAAAACTGACAGGATTTCGATAAACCAGACTTGACCCAGTAAACAATTAATTAAAGAGCGAGTTAAAGGTTAACCACGGAGATAACTGAAATCTCTCTCCTGCCGTACCTGTTGCAGATAGAGGAAGAAGCTGGAGGATTGTCCGGCCTCAGGCAGATAGGACAGGAACACTGTTATACAGATGAGCAGAACCGTCGAGTCCTGACCCACTTTCCTCAAAGACTGCAGAGAGAAACATACGGCCGTCTCAATCAATGCAACACTCTTCTTGATTTAAGAACAGCTCGATCAACAATTTACATTCATCTGTTCTGTTTAACGACTTCATTCTGACTTCATTTTGACTTGATTCATGAATAGTTTACAAATTGGCACCAAACAGTTCTTTCAGATATGAAACTTTTATAGAAATCCTCAGCAATTTTACTATTTACTCATATCAATGGCTTTATGAGAAATTAGCTGAGCAGAACCATTGAGTCTTGACCCATCCAACTGTAGAGAAAACCGCTGTTTAAATGTAATTTAGTTGGTGGAAACTTAATTGTGCAACATAACTGTACTTATCGAACACATTCAGCATTTAAAATTTATCTTAATAATTTCATTTCAAAAGCAATGCATTTAAAAATACTGGTTTTGGTTTTGAGTGTTTTAGGTTTATTTACAAATTGCTACCATTTTAATATCAGTTATTAGTTCATTGGTCAAAAAAATATAATAATAATAATAATATCAAAAATAGCATTGGTTAGAATTTTACTATATACACACATACACAATACAAATATTGCTCACAATGTGCTGTACTAATGCAGTTTGAGATGAAAAATAAATTATTACCTCATAAAATTAATATAAAAATAATTAATAAACTTGACTACTACGCTGTTAATTAAATTTTTAGGTATATAAATTAATACAAAATTTAACAACTAAAGTTATAAAATTGCAGAATAGAAATTTACACAGAAAATGTACAAAAGCACATAAAAATTACTAAAATTATAATATTTATAATTAAATTAGAATATAATTTAATATTATCAGTATATAAATAAAAGTAAAAGATAAACATTTCATGATAAATACATTCAGATATCCTTGCAAACTTTAACATTAAACTAATATGAAAATGTTATTAGAAGATAGGGGGAAAAAAATCATAATAAAAACCCTAAAAGGTACAGCACGTACACATGCTTGTATTAACTCTATCAGAGATCTTTTGCTATTCATTCGTTTATGTGCTTTGAGCCCACACGAGAACCTTAAAATGTGACTTCTAAGCTTGGCAGGACTATATTAACCAAACAAAATCAAGAATAATCTCGTGAGAAACTGACGTGGGAACTCTTCAGAATGAACCACGTGTGAAAACACCTTTATATGACATGCGTCCAGAAAACTCCTTTATGTTGACACTCATGCTTTCGAGGGGAAATGGGCGTAAAAACATTTCTCCACAGAAAACCACACAGGATACGAGCTAAATGTTGCATGGCGTCCTCTGTTTTAAAATGCACGTTTCCAGCCAACACTCACGCAGCTGATTTAATAAAACGGATAATTCGGTAGATTATTCATTTTAAACGAGCTCAAAAAGGTCAAATCTACTTACAGCGAAGGGGTCTGCTTGTTCCCATGAGATTGGGGCGCCCCAGGACGCCGGCCTCATCTTTTCCGGCAGCGATTCGGGCACGGCCACCAGGATAAAGCAGATGTCCAGCATAGCGATGGCCGAAGCTAGAACTACGACCAGATCGTCTCCGTACATCTGACTCAGATACGCGCCGATGGCCGGGCTGATCACCAGACTCGCCCCAAACGTGGCCGAGACCTTTTGGAGGAAGAACACAGACATTAATACAAAACAAAGCAGCAAAAGGAGAGATGATGATGATGATGGCGTGTTGATGGGTCATACGTACCATGCCGTACGCCATACTGCGCTCATGCTCCTGGGTGATGTCGGCCACATAAGCGAATACAACGGAGAAGGTAACGGCAAACACTCCAGATATAGAGAACACGGCAAAGTACCACCTGAAACACAACATGCATGTGTATTACAAAACAGAAACAAACCGATATATCGGTGAGACCGATATCTGGGCTATTTGAGATTATCTGTATCAGCTTCTAATTAATATTAGAATCAATATTTTTTTTGGTTTAAATGTATTTATTTATCATTTTATTTTGACACAAGACACTAGAACATAATATGAAAAAAATATATATATCAACTTTGTGCAATATTTTAAATAAAATATAATAAGATATCCTTGTTTGAAATGGGTTTGGCTAAAAGAACATTTAGGTTTTGTCTATACTACTAGGTACTTGTATTATTATATTGACTTATTAATTTTCATTGAGTAAAACTAGAGTAAATGTCATCAGTTTTCATCGACTAAAACTAGACGAAAATAGTCATGGATAATTCTGACTAAAATAAGACTAAGATGCTCAGACTTTTAGTTGACTGAAACTAGACTAGACTAAAAAGAGTATGAACGTGACAAACTAATAAAAACTAAAATAACCGCTTCACACCAAGACTAGACTAAAACTAAAATTAAAACAGGTCACCAAAAACAACACTAGTTTGTGAACATCTAATTTGCTTTTTTTTTTTATTAAAAAACAAATACATTAAAAAAATAAAAATAAGATGAATTAATGATGAATTAAATATTAAGTTACTATTAAATTAAATACTATTATTTAAATAACTTAAAAATACATTTAAACTATGCAACTCAAATTTTAATATTTTAAACTGTAAATGCAGAAAAATGTAAACTAATTCAAAATATAAAAAAATATATACAATGGACACAGAAAATAATATATATTTTTAAAAACTCATAACTTGTGTACCTCTCATTGGCTTATTTTTAAATTAAGATAAATACAAAACATAAATCTTTAAAATTTTAGATTAATTAAAAAAGCACATTAAATATTAAATAAATATTAATCATAAAACAAATTTAATAAAAGCAAAAATAAAATAGACAAAAATATATAAAAAATATTTGAAGTTCATTAAAATACAATCAACCTACATTTATATATTTTTTTAAAATCCCCAAAAATGACAAAATGTTACAAATAAACACTATAATAGTATATAAATAATACTAAATTAACCCTTTTTAGAGGACATTCAAAAGATGCATTTCATGATAAATACAGTCATACATCCAAATCTCATAAACACTACATTAAAAAAATAAATAAAAGGTACATTAAATAAAAATGTATTTTCAATTTAAATTTCAGACTCATAAATTAAAAATTTCAGAAAACTAAATCTACATTTCCTTTCATTTTGTTCCAAAAAGAAAAAACAGAAACACAACATACCACGGGCTGATCTTCAGTAAAGGAATTGGTGCACATGTGAAGAAGACGGTGAGTAAAAGAAACGACTTCCTTCCCCAAACATCCGACAGAGCACCAATCAGAGGAGCGCTTAAAAACGACAGCAGACCCTGCGAACAAGAACACGCCGTTAATGAATCCTGAACTGGATTATCAGGAACTAAAGAGCATGATGCTACAGATGATACCTTGACCCCCTGAACCAAGCCGTTCATGAGAAACGTGTGTTTCGGGAACGTGTCATGAAGAGCCTGCAGACACACGAGACACAAAACAATATCGGTTATGATGCCCATGCAAGACTTTCCTTCCTGATCATATCACAGAGGCATACAATGGGTTCCTAACACCCCTAACATGAAATAAACGTTACCTGATATGAAAATAATATCTCGATTTAACACAACTTACTCCTAAAACAGGTGCAGTCAGCAAACCCCAAGCGAAGAACTCCAGAAAGATGACGATGACGGCATGATAAACGCTGGGGGAACTGAAGCCTTGAGGCTGGAGAGAGAAGAACCAGAAGTGAAGAAACCAACCACAGGTTTACCAAGTAAGCCAGGTTTATCTAAGTTAGGCTGACTTACTGTCAACTGATGTGATTCAAAACAAGTCTGACTAACTGAAGTAATCCTGGATTGTTTGGTAAACTTGTTTTATGAAACAGCCCCCAGGACTGTTTGAGGCCTAATCTATCAAAATAGAGAACTAGAGGTTTTCGTGACCTTATCGTGCACCTGTTTTTTGAGTGCTGACCGCTGCGGATTCTGGCTTATTTTGACCCACAGACGAGATAAAACACATCCAAAGAGGAACTAGGTTCAAATTCAGACCTGTTACAACCTACAGTTTTAATAAAAACAAGAACAACTGACAGCCGGTGAGCGGGACATTTGATAACGTGTCTGCTTCGGTCGTTTCTGGTGACGTGTGAGTGCGCAAATGATCCTCAACTCAACGGGACGGACCACTACAGATGCGAGGAGCTTATTATTTGAGTTTTAGACATTTTAGACAAATTACTGACCTTTAGGATATTTATTATTATCAATGGTTTATGTGTAAGGAAATAACTGTTTTGAGGCAGAATTGTTATTGTTAATAGAAACTATTAAAAATCACTTCAGTAATCGAAATAGAGATTTAAAAAATGTCAAATAATAAATAAATATTAAATGAAAAACTTAAACCAAAATTCAACTGCAGTAAAATAAGCTGAAGTACTAAAAGCACTAAAAACTAAAAATAAATAAAAATAAATTAAAGCTATATATATAGAGAGAGAGAGAGAGAGAGAAAGATAGATATAAATTAAATAGATATAGATGTATATAAATATCTATATATAGATCTATCCATCCATCCATCTATCTATCTATCGATATAAACATGAGAAATACGACAAAAGCACATGAGAAAATTACAAATAATGCCTTGGAAATTAACTGAAATACGGTGAAGTACAAAAATTACTGAAACTTAAAGTGAAATAAATCAAGCTAAACAGAAATCTAAACGTAGCTAAAGCTCATAATTACTAAAACTTAAAAAAGAAATAATAATGTTGCATTGAGGACTAACTGAAATATAATACTAAAATGACTACATTTACATAAAAACCTTTAAAAAGGACAAAAGCAGAGAACTAAATTAGTAAAACTACAAATACAATCACATTACTGGTTTACTACCATAAAAATAAAAAATGTAAAAATAGGTTCTTGCAATACTAAGAAATGTTTTGTTTAATGTTTATACTGTTTTGTTTGAACGTCACCAGAACAGTAAAGTATATAACTATTTAAAGTTTATCCCTATAAAAAAAAAACAAGGAGAATGTATTATATGTACAGCCATGAGTAATAAAAGCTTTAAACCTGTCTAATGTGTCGTCAAACAACTTGTGCATTAATAAAACCACTCATATTTTTCAGGTTTATGTACAGATGTGATTTATTGCTCGTTACAGGAAGTAAATGCTGATGTTTACAGCCTTGAATGTCAGTACTCATCAAAGCACTTTGTACTTCAGATATTAACACAATACTTCTGTATCGGTCTATTTAAGAGTTAAAGCTTGCTGTGTGAGGTGTTAGCAAGTGTTTGAGTCCAGCAGACACTCACCGCTCCTCCGTCCTTGATGATGATTTTCTTCGCCAGTAACAAACTGCGATTCACTCGCTTCTTCTTTTTCTGGGTCATATTATCATCCTAGTTCTTCACACTGGGTTAAAATCGACTTCGTTTACGCGCAGACGCATGTGTGTGGATGCTGCGTGGGACGCAGAGGAGGGAAGAAGGGGGACTTTGAGATATTTTGGGCTGTTTTCCGTCCATTCAGGTTCGCGTCATGTACACAGCAGCCATTTTCCAGAAGAGAGACGCGTGGTGTGCGTCATGACGTCGGCATCATTCGATTCCGCCTGACCACGCCCACACACAGTGCGCACACGTGGTCAAAACACGAGTTAAGAGCAATTAAAATACTTTCTTGCTTCTTCCAGTATTTCTTAAAAAGTAAAGTGTATTATAGTTTGTATTTATTATTTAAGAATTCCCATGTTAACTTTACTTTTTCCTATACCATTTTAACTTGATTTTATTTATCTATATTTATTTATCTTTTATTTTCTTTGAAGTTCACAGAAATTACTCTATGATAATAATACAAATAACGATACTATTATTATAATTATACTACTATTATTGCTATAAGTTGTGTGTGTGTGTGTGTGTGTGTGTGTGTGTGTGTGTGTGTGTGTGTGTGTGTAGCTCAAAGTCTGCAAAGGGGTAAAAAAATTAACCTTTTATTGAGAAATTATACAACATTTCGTCAAACTTTGATTATTGCCTTAATTTAAAAAAAAAAAATGTAAAAGGATTTGATAAAATTACATTTTCTAAAAAATGTCAATTTCATCAAGTCAAGACTAAATGTCCACTCAAATGCATTATGTATTACGTATGTTATGGTCTAAACATGTTGAATCCACTCAGACTACCATTTTCTGCTTTAGTCAAAACATTCGCATGTACTCCCTGGACCCCTGCTTCTCAAAAGTTCTGCTTTGTATTGTGCATGTTATTTTTGACAGACATCAGTGTCATTAAATATTCATATGATGTATGAATACATGATTTGAAAAGAGGTGGATTGTTAGGTAATAATCATTTATTTATTATCCAGCAGTTATTCAGTGATGTATGCCTGTGAGAGTTATGTTTTTGTTCTAATATTCCAACTGACAGCCACCCTAAGTTTTTGACAGACATGATATCATGCGTGAGGATTGTTAGGTAATAATTATTTATTTATTATCCAGCAAGAATTCAGTAAAGTTACTGAAATGCTTTTTGCGTAGTTCAAACTTATTTTACAGAACCACGGTTTATTTTGTGGTTTAGTTCATATTTGCGTATTTTGATAAATACACTTTGACTTCAGTAAGTGCACTGGATCTTACAATATAGAACCCTTACAATTTTTTGGTTGTAACCTGATGTCTCTTGTGGTGCATGTCCATTAAATCACAAATGCAAAACCGTAATGTTGATGAATTTTATTTTGCATTGAACAAAAGAATGTTTCATGTCACTGCAGTACCATGCACACAAGAATCTGAATTCAGTCCCAATGACAGATCCCTTCAGGTTGAAGATTCCTGATGTTGGAAATATTTACAGGGCCGAGGTGCCTCCCAGTCCTCTAAAACATATTCACATTTACAAGCTATAAACAAACAAAACAACAGACCACAGCACATAAATACCACACACATTACAGTTTCTGTCCTGTAGAAGCTTTAAGAAATCAATAATAAATATGTAATGAACACCTACATTTTTAGGTGTTGTAATGTAATGAACACCTTTTTTTCTCTACAGTCTCAGGAAATGTTCTATTTACTGCAAGAAATAATCTACTGCTAATATGACTCTGACAACTACTGATAATGTAAAACTGAATTTACAGGCATCCAATACTGAAAGTCTTCACTCGTTTTGCACTTCTAAAATCATGTGTTGAGTCATTCACACAATGCCGTGCTACATTATGTATGTATGTATGTGCCAGCTGCTGGTGTGAACACACTGCATTAATTAACATGCCAATAAGACAAACCAATATGTGCCAAAAAAAATAGAAATGCTGTTTTCTTCTCTGAGATGTTCTTGTAGTATTGATGAATTCGGTTACATATCAAAAGTTTCCAAGGGCCATGACAGTCATGACGCTGATTTTTGCCATCATGTAACTCTTTTTTTGTTACAGAAAACCATGATAATTGTATTATAAAAACAACCATCACACAGGAAAGTAAACCATGAATTTTGTATAATAAGAAGAGCCAAAGACCAAAAACATGGCACCTGTGATTTATAAGAACAATCCTCAGAATGGAAACCATGGCAACAATGTTACTGAAAGCAAATGTCAGACTAGAAACCATGGCAACTGTGTTGTAGGTACAACTGTCAGTCTGGAAACCATGGCAACTGTGTTGTAGGTACAACTGTCAAAATAGAAACCATAGCAACTGTGTTATAGGTACAACTGTCAGTCTGGAAACCATAGCAACTGTGTTATAGGTACAACTGTCAGTCTGGAAACCATGGCAACTGTGTTGTAGGTACAACTGTCAGTCTGGAAACCATGGCAACTCTGTTATAGGTACAACTGTCAGACTAGAAACCATGGCAACTGTGTTGTAGGTACAACTGTCAGTCTGGAAACCATGGCAACTGTGTTGTAGGTACAACTGTCAAACTAGAAACCATGGCAACTGTGTTATAGGTACAACTGTCAGTCTGGAAACCATGGCAACTGTGTTACATGTGCATCCTTCAGAAAGAAAGCCATGGAAATTTAGTTACAGGACCGTTTCACAGGTTGAAAACCATGGCAACCATTTCACTGGAACAACCCAAAGATAAGAAACCATGGCAACTGTGTTACAGGAACATCCCTCAGAAAGAAAGCCATGGCCGCTGAATTACAGGAATGTGTTTCAAACTGGAAACCACAGCAACAACGTTACAGAATAACTCTCAGACTGAAAACCATGGCAACTATGTTACAGGAAAATCTGTCAAATCAGAAACCATGGCAACAGCTTTATGGAATATCTCTAGGATTGGAAACCATGGCAATTGTGTTGTAGGTACTGTCAGACAACCGTCAGACTAGAAACAATGGAAACAACGTTACAGAATAGCTCGCAGATTGAAAACCATGGAAACTGAGTAAGATGAACATTCCTGGCAACAGAGTTACAGAACTCTTTTAGAAAAGAAACCATGGCAACTATGTTACAGGAACATCTGTCAGACCAGAAACCATGGCAACAGTGTTACAGAACATCCCTTAGACTGTAAACCATGGCAACTGTGTTACAGGAACATCCCTGGCAACAGCATTATAGAACAACTCTCAAAAAGGATACCATGGCACCAGTGTTACAAATAACTCTCAGCCTGGAACCATGGCTACTGTGTTGTTGCAGGAACATTCCTCAGACTGGAAATCCTGGGAACAGCTTTACAGAACAACCCTCAGGCTGGAAAATGTAACAATGTAACGGGCCATTACATGCAACAGTGTCAAAACTGATGAAAGGATGTTTACAAAAGAAGCGTTACTATAGTAACTCTGCAGAGGTTCTGTTTGTTTGATGTATTATATAACCTCATCACTTGATGGAGCACGCAGGGGATTTATGAGTGAGCAGATGTGGATGGCCGACAGAACGTTCAGGTGTTTGTGATGTTTCAGGACTGGTTTTACAGCTACACTGCAGTCCTGATCATCATTTTCTTGTCTTTTTCTTCACTCAGTCTCTCCTAAAGTCTTTTTCACATGTTTGTTTGATCCGTTCTCACTCTCTCCGTCCCTCATTCGAGTTTGCTGAGGAAGTCAAGCAGAGCGCGGTGGAACTCACGGGGTTTGTCCATGTAACAAGCGTGTCGTGCTCCTGCCAACTTCACCACGGTGTGATGAGGCAGCTGAATCAGGTTCTTATGGGATTGGGCACCCAGATTGGTGTCTAACTCTCCATATATGACCAGAGTAGGAGTCTGTCATACAGATGAGAAGTAAGAGTCAAAACTGAGCATTCAAATCAAGGAATTCTTAAGTGTGAGATGAATCAAAAGAAATACAACACCTGGATGTCGCGGTACTGCTGTGGGGTGATGCCACGTGTGCCCACGGGGGCGATGGGAACAAAGCCGTGTAGCTGGGCGCTGTGTTTCTGGAGGAACGGCAGGGCGTAATGACCGCTCATAGACGGGCTCAGTAACACTGGTGCTCGCACCCCCAGAGACTCCAGAAAACGTTTCAGCAGGTCCACGCGACTCTGATCCGACTTTACAGACTCTGAGTCCGGAGAATTCCCAAAACCTGAAGAGAAACGAGACGATTTAGTGATCTGCTTTATATGTTTTGAACATATAAAAATGAGCATTTTAAGAACATTAATAAAGGGAATTATAAGTACCGGGCAGATCGAGAGCGAGGGCTTGGTATCCATTGGAAGCCAGCAGGCTGAGGGTGCCCAACTCCTCCCAAGTTTTAGAGGTGAAGGCCTGACCATGAAGAAGCACCAACTGCAGCCTGATGGAGAGGAGATACAGTTGCTGAATCTGTACAGGTATTTAAGAATATATCATAATACTTGTATGCAGAATTTTGTAAGTTAAAAAAATACCATAGTTACTATAGTTTTCATTAAAATACCACTGTCTATCTGTTCATCTGCCTATCAAAACTTCCAAGCAACCAGCCAAAATGCACTAATACTAATCATTTTTGCAGGCTAAATCCAGTCAGTGCCAATCCACACAATTGAGAATTTCGTGTAAGGGCGAAAGGTTAACTTCTGCTAAATTAATAAAGTAAATTGATTTTCTGAGGGACAGCAAGGTTTCTCGAAGAAACAAAAGTATCTATCAAGAGAAGACAATATTTTGTAAGTGATGCCAAAGGTAACAAGCAAAAGCAGGGTTTCTCATTAAACATAACAATAAAAAAGAAAAAGGGCCTGTGTTTCTCGAGGGAAAACTATATTTTGAGAGAAAAGAAAAGTTTTACAAGAAAACACAAAAGTTGATCTGTGAACACAATATTTTGCAAGAGAACACAAGGTTCTGCAAGCGAAAAGTTTATTGGGGAAACATGATATTTTGGCAAGAGAATGAAAAAGTTGTCCAAAGTGAAAGCAAAGTTTCTTGGGAAAATGCAATATTTTGCGAGAAAGCAAAAGTTTTGCAAGTGAATGCAAAGTTTCTCAGGGTTAGACAATATTTGCAAGTTTTTACGAGGTTGTGCAAACGAAGGCAACATTTCCAGGGAAATGCAATATTTAGCGAGAGAATGTAGTTTCTCTGTGAACAATATTTTATTAAAAAAGGCAAACGATTTGCAAGCGAATGCAAGGTTAAATCTTCCTAATCAATATAGGATGGGATGTAATTGTGCAGAGAAATTAGTAAATGATTATTAGATAATTTTACTATAACTGTAAAATGTAGGCTATAATGTTGTATTTTCCCTCACAACATTTTACCAAGTTTTACTATGATTAAAACCAAAAAAACATTGTAAATATTTAAACCATTGTAACCACAAATTAAAGGGTTAGTTCACCCAAACAAATTACAATTCTGTCATTAATGACTGACCCTCATGTTGTTCTAAACCTGCAAGAACTTCATCTTCAGAACACAAATTAAGATATTTTTGATGAAATTCGAGAGCTTTCTTACCCTGCATAGACAGCAACACAACTGAAATGTTCCCAGACAACAAATGTAGTAAGGACATTGATAAGACAGTCCATGTGAAATCAGGGGTTCAGTTTTTCAATTTTACAAGAATACGTTTTTTGTCGAAAGAAAATAAAAATAACAGATTTTATAACTCTCAGATTTAAATATCTTAATTTGTGATCTGAATATGAACAAAGGTCTTACTGGCTTGGAACTACACGAGGGTGAGTAATTAATGACAGAATTTTTGGGTGAACTAACCCTTTAACCATGGTTTTGCAATAGTAATACTGTGGTTATACAAATGGAAATCAATATGCCAAAAAAAACATGGTTACTATACTTTTACTACAATAAAACTATAGTTAATTCTTGTCAGGACTGGTACAATGCCTTGCCCCATAGACGTACTGTAAATTCGATTTTTAATGAGTACAAACTGAAGAACGAATCAGATTTAATTCTAAACAGCTTTATGATATAAATTTGGAACGTGCCAATAATGAGCCAAAACTGATGTCTATCTATTCAGCTCAATACAGTCATTATATAACTATGGAATCAATCTCAAATGATTAAGTGAGCTGACCTGGGCACGATCTGTCGCCCAGCGCTGTCCACAGGCAGAGCCTCCCTGAAGAAGAGCGGCGGGTCCCCGGGCAGCTGTCCGGTCCTGACCGTGATGTTGACGCTGTTCGGCGGCGGCGGAGGCGGAGGAGAGGCGGCGATCATCCCCATCCTCTGCTGCACCTCCAGAGACGGCTCCATGCTCCCCTGCCGCATGGAGGGCAGCAGCAGATACAGCAGCACTGTGGCCAGCAACACCAGCCCCAAAACCACCAGACGGTTGCGGAAGAAATTCATCGTCTGCATGTAAACCCATTCAGTTACAGCAAATAAAACAATCACACTGGGTTTAACAAACAGACACGAGGAACAACCATTAATCTCATTAACCACAGCAGATTAAACCCCCAGACTCCATTTTAACACGGTGACATTTAGAAAAATAAATTAATAAATAAATAAAAAGAAAGACATTCTTAAATGCATGACTGGTTACATGAAATACGTGTACATTAAAACTAACTATGCATGATTTTAGTTTTTAGTTGATGCATATAAGTCTAAATAACATCTAAATAACGTCGCTGAAATAAAATGCGCAGACGTGCTGCTTGCTATCCTGCCGATGAACGCAAAAACATGACAGCTACGCCGTGCATTTTGTACTCACCTAGAAAGTAGCTGAAATACTGTAAATAGCCAATAATCGATGAGTGTCTGAAAGTTTGGGACCGATCATAATTCGCATGTAGTGACTGTAGCGCGGCGTTAATGCATCACACACACAAAAACAGTTCCGTGTGGAAACAGCTAAACGTTTGCGATGGTTCCGGTGCATTTGACTCGAGCTCATTCCTGCGGTTTGTGTAAGTTTTTCCTTTCGTGGAATTTTTTTAGAATTGTTGCGAAATTATATATCATGTATTAAGACACGTTACTACACATTTGGACATGCACCGAGGCTCTGAAGAAACATGGTGATGAAAGATCAATCTATAATCTGACTCAACCTAATAATGTAAAAAAAAAAATGCAATATAAAATAGTGTAAAATAATATCTATCTATCTGTCTGTCTCTTTAACACATTTGATGCTATTAAAAAATAATTACCATTTGATACTATTACTTGACTATGCTACATAAAATCACAAGGGCATCAATAGTGACGACAACAGAAAACAAGGCCATGGCATAGTTTTCTTTTCTTTTCTAGTCAGATAAAGAGAAAAATAAGTGTCATTGTTCAGCAGAGCTGCGTGTAATATCGTGCCGATGACGTATTGGCTCAGACATGTGGATGCCATATTGCAGTGCGATTCCCAACAGTCTGAGCCACAGATTCCAGTATTATATTCACACACAGCAGCAAACACACAGAAGATCCCAGAGCAAAGGCCCCGCTGGGGGTCCGAGAAGAGGGGGGGAGAATAAAAGGAGTCTGGATGTCTGGTTTGAGTTATAACACAAGGCGTTTTCTGTGCAGTCTGCCCATAATGTTCCCTTTGGCACCGTCGACTACCCCCTCAGAACTGGAGCAGGAACCTACAAACCAAGGGCTGGAAAAACTGGTTTGTGAGGATGAGGGGAAATCGACAGATTCCTAAATAATGTCTCATCATTTTCAATGTTTGAAGTAAAAATTGCCTGTTTAAATAAAACAAACCCCAGCTTTTCAACATGGTTTTGGTCATTGGTACTGGAGTTACTCTTTTAAAATACAAAATTACAAACAAGAGATCGCTTTTAAATATGAAATTTATTGAAAAAAAATATAAAACGAGTCACCAAACACCTGATAAAACTCAACCGGAAAGCAACTAATCTTGTATAACTCACATTATATGTAATGATCTGGATAAAAAATATATATCAGAATTTGGTATCAAAATTCTATTGGATGAAAATAAAATTAAGCTTTTTAGGTGTAATGTAGCAATTGTGAGGGTCTTCAAAACATGATCAATTAAAGAGACTGTTCACCCAAATATGACATTTTTATCATTATTTGCTTTGTTGTCCAGACAAGCGAGCAGTCAAGACAGGTTTGGAAATAATTTCATAAATGACAGAATTTCATTTTTAGGTGAACTATGCCTTAAAAGGCATTACAACAACAACAACAACAGAAATCTACAGGAAGACAAAAAAAAAAACACCTTCTGGAAAAACAAATAAATCATTTCCAGTTTATCCCACGCAAATAAAGAGCAGAAGTTCAGCAATTAAAGGGGAAATCCTGACTCAAAACAAATTTGTGCAACCTAGGCGGAAAAATGAAAAGGCATATTTTCTGTGTGAACCGCCGTTCACTGATGTGACATTTACATTCATGTTTTTGGCAGAAGTTGTTACAAGACTTTCAAAAATACCTCACTATCCAGCAGTGGTCTAAAAACATGTCTCAAATCATATTTCACCCCAAATTAAAAGAAAATCATGACAAAACTTATATTTTTGCATAAAGAAACCTAATTATAGGACCATTTAGATCCTTATTCTTATTAATGTAAAGACAAATTCTAAATTCTAAAAGTGAATATTAATTTAACAAAAATTTATAGTATAATACAAAAACATATTGTTACAGAAAACATATTTCAAGCATATTTTAATATTACTAATTTAATGTGATTAATATTAATAATTAATTAATAATTTATAGTATAATAATTTATAATAATGCACATTTTATTCCATGTTGTGTTGCCTATAAAATGACAATTTACAAATCATTATGATTTTCTTTTTCATATAATAAAGCAAATACATACCTATGAGAATTAAAAAAAAAAGAAATTATGAAAATGCACAACAGTCATGAAAATAAGTAAAAAACGATGCAAAAAAAAGTATGTAAAATAATTTCTCTAATTTCTTTTAATTTAAGAGTGAAATGTGATACAGAAGACAGGTTTCAATCTAAGTGAGGCTTTAATGAGGCAGCAGCGTTGCAAGTAACAAAACGTGTCCCTTTGAGGAGCTGGTCATGTGACACACCGCAGAAATAAGGTCACAACTGGTTTTATGCAGGTATAAAGGCAGCAAAGTAATAAAAAAAAGGCCACAAATGACAGCGGAAACCACCACATCAATTACTTTTTATAAAAAATGCACAGAGACAACACAAACGATACACAAACCTAGTAAAAATCACAATTCCTTCCTGGTGCAGTTCTTCCTCCCATGCAACAGGGGGCGATGCTCTCGACCCAAAAATAAACTGAGCCACCGCTGTGCTGTACATACAGTCCACAGAGTTAGCGCGCACATTCAAATTCTCTATTTCTAATCAAATTCTAGTGAACAAAAGGCCTTTCTGCTGTTGCGCATCTCTTGACGAGAGAGTCGGGCGAATCGACCTCAAACCACCGAACTCCTCAGTGCAGGAACCCCATCAAGAGCAACGGCAACAGCAAAACCTGCAAAATCGTGGTCAAGACGAGCGTGGCTCTGTTCCCAGCATCCGTCTGGCTGCAGTCGTCGCCGAGGTAGCCGTTGTAGCACTGACACTGAAACTCCTCGCGCACGCGGCTCAGCTCTTCTTCTCCCATCTGGCCCGCGACCTTCAGCGTGTTTCCTAGTCGCTCTATGCTGTGGGTGGTCGGGCTGAGATGCAGGTACGTGTCCGTGTCGGGCTGTTTGCGAAGGCAGCGGCCTCGAAATCTGCAGAGGTTTCTACTGCACTGCTCGGCGGCCGACGTCACGTTAATTAGGTAGTGACCCAACGGCCCTCGCAGGTATTCGTTAAGTTTGGAACAAGCCTCCTGGAAGATACAATATTAAAGAATTAATCAAATATGACTAATAAAAAACATAGACCAATATCTTTCACAAACACAAATTATTGTCCAATATTTAAATTTTATTTCATGATTATCTACTTTGGCCAATTTCTGCACTGGCATTTTAAAATAAATACCTGCTCCTTGTGTCCGTTTCAAAATCCGTTTTTTTTTTATTGTTATATATAATTGTAACTTTGACATTTTGTATAGGATTATATAAATAGCCATTAAATTTTTATTTATATTTTTTATTATATTTTAATTATACATATATGCATAAATATAAAACAATGTGTAAAATTCTCATTTATATTTACACAAATACAAAATATACATATTTACACAAATTATTGTGTTTATTTTATATTAAACTTTAATTATTTTTGACTTTTTACTATAAATTATACACACACACTCATTTTAATTCTATTATTAGTTGACTATTATTATTATTATTTGAACGCATTTTCATTTTAAGATTCATAAACATTTTAATATATTTAATATGACTACATATTTATATAAATAAAAATATAAATGTTTGATATTAAAAAATATATACAGTATATATACATTATATAAATACACATACACATACATATTATATATATATATATATATATATATATATATATATATATATATATATATATATATATATAAATTAAAATTAAATATATATATATATATATATATATATATATATATATATATATATATACATATATATATACAAATAAATACAAATGTATGTATATTTAAAGTTTTTATAATTCTCTCCATAAATAAACAATAAGAACAATGCCTGACAAATGATGAAAGAAATGTTTTAATAAATACTGTCAAATAAAAAAAAAACACTGGAAAATAAAACTATTTTCCTAATTAAATCATTAAGACATTTTTAAATGAATAAATAAATGTTAGATAAATATAGGGGAAATTAATATCTGATACATTAACTAATATTGTCAGACACCCAATATTATTGAAATAATGTGCGTCCCCAAATGAACATTATGATCCTAAAAGACCCCTCCAAATGTTAAAGTCCTGATCACCCTGTCAGGGTTTATTTCTGTCATAATAACAAACTCATTGTGCATGACTCATGACTTATTTAGATTACATATTTATCTCCATCTGCCAATAAAAAACCAACATCACTTGAGCCCTAAAGTCAATTAATGTGAAGGAGATGAGTTAATATCCTGATTAGGGCACAAACTTACATGACTGCTGGCGTAGTTGGAGTCGCCCCAGAGGATGACGCCCGCTACACCCAGGGCCACGCTCTCGCCGATGGTCGACACCAGATCCGTCTGCACACAGACAGAGAAAGAGAGAGAGAGAGAGAGAGAGAGAGAGAGAGGATCGTCAGCTCAGCTCAGCACCAGTGTGAGGGTCCAGTAAGGAAGCGAACCAGGTGTTTTAGATAAGGCTTCATGCGTCACTGAATTCTGAAATAATCACCTCGCCAAACACTTGAGCTTCTTGTGTGTTTGTGAATAGTTTGTCTGTGAGTATTTGTTAATCGTTCTGCCGTTTGTATATTTGTGACGAGTGACATCGGTGATGAACGACGACAAAGACTTCATTCTTCTCTTTCTTGACCACACACTTTGTCTTCAGCCTTTTCATTACATTAGTGACAAGCACTCGTTCACTCTTTGGGTTTGTTGAACTGCTTCACCTCTTGTTCCACAGACGCTGACGTCAATTCCTTCTACAGTCAAACTTTCTGCTTGATAAATGAACGACAGAAATACTGTGGATCAACTCACAACGGGAAAACTACTTTTAGTTCGTCACTACGTTTACATTATGTCTGTCATATTTTACTTGGGCAAAGTTGGTTTGTTTGTTTTTTATTATTGTAATGAAAATAAGAATAATTAATTATAATAATTTATTATATAAATAATTATATTGTGAAATAAAATGATAATTAACATTACCATCCATTACCTCTCTCTCTCTCTCTATATATATATATATATAGCACTACATCAATATTCATTATTCATACAGATAATATCATAATCATAATTAATCATAATCATCATTAATAATTATACATTTTATATTATAGTATATAACCTTACAAGAGCAATGATAATAGCATATGTAATACTAAAAAATAATAATATTAGTAATTACAATAAAATGGCAATTATTCATTATAATTGTTATATTATTATAAAAGAAATAGCGCTGTCAAATGATTAATCGCGATTAATCGCATCTAAAATAAGTTTTTGTGTACACCTTGTATCACAGAGTAGGTTGGCCTTCTCTGTATAACAGAAGAAAAATGCACTGGTACTTAATTATTTACAAAGCCATCTTGGGATTGTTGCCTTCTTATCTTTGTTGTCTTATGCAACAGAAATTTATCAATAATTATTTTCTTCGTTCGCAAAACTTTTATACTCTTTCTGTTCCTTTTACCCGAACTGAGCTAGGTAAGAAGTCTTTTATGCAGCGCCATTTGATTGGAATTTCCTCCAATCTAAATTAACATTTGAAAATCTGCTGACTCTAGACCATTTCTAATCAGTTATCCGACAAATGGAAGTTGATCTAACTATATGCAACTGCTTTTAAGTGTTTTTAATCTGTTTGTGTGATGTTTATCTGTGATGGACTTGATTGTACTGCTGGACATTTTGGCCAGGACACTCCTGTGAAAGAGATTTTTGATCTCAGAGAGCTTTTTCTGGTTAAATAAAGGTTAAATAAAAATATGTGTGTGTTATGTGTATATTTATTATGTATATATGAAAACACAGGCATACAGTATACATTTTGAAAATATTTCCAAGTATATACATTTAAATATATATATATAATATTATATTATATATAAATATATTTTACATATTTGTCTTAAATATATACATGTTTGTGTATTTATATATACATAACAAATAAACAGTACACACACATATTATGTACATAAAAACTTAGTTTAGATGCGATTAATCGCGATTGATCATTTGAAAGCACTTATTAAAAACAATT
Organism: Carassius gibelio; assembly: GCF_023724105.1. NCBI lineage: Eukaryota > Metazoa > Chordata > Actinopteri > Cypriniformes > Cyprinidae > Carassius > Carassius gibelio. The sequence goes on along the minus strand of NC_068417.1, from coordinate 21,220,467 downwards.
ATAATAGGATTTATTTTATATAGCATTTATTTTTGGCAATTTTAAAGAGACTGCAATGTAATAATAAAAATAGCCTAACACAACTCTGTGCTTTTGTTCTTTTTTAATTTCCTTTTTAGTTTCGTGAATTTAACTTCTGCTTTAAAAGCCTTATTTTTATTTTTAGATCGTAACGTTACAACTTTAGAATGAAATGTGGTTTTAACCCTTTTTGCATATAATATAAAGGCTGACATGGTTACATTAACTTAATTTGTTTTCATAGCCTTTAATAGGCAATGTATTGTTTTGTTGGACAACATTGGGCAGTAAGCGAAATAAATAGATATTAAATACAGATTTTGTAAATACAGATCCGATATATATCGGATTTCACAAATCGGCCCAAAAATGCAGAGATATGATCACCAAACCCTAGTATACACACACACACACACATATAAATATGTATATATGTATGTGTGTATGTTGTACATATATATGTGTATTAAAAAGCAACAAAACAAATGTTACATGGGCTAACAGAGACTTGACATAGCACTTGTATTTTATTGCTCTTTTGTTAGTTAATTTTTCTATTGTCCTCATTTGTAGGTCGCTTTGGATAAAAGCATCTGCTAAATGACTCAATGTTAATGTAAACTAAAATATATCACAGTGTTGTGGTGAATTGTTTGAACTTAGAGTGCCGTAAAACGTATTCAGTTTCATTTGCGTTAAGTGTAATTAGTGTGAAGCTTTTACAGCAGAGTTTATTCAGATGAAAGAAGCCTGTACTGACTTACATAAGGCTGTTAATTCACATGTGATGAACTCAGACTCCAATGTCTCGAGAAACTCTTTCCACAAGGAGTGTGTTGTGGCTCAAGTGTGGGGTTCCTCTCGGAGATGTGCTGGGTTTGGTGGTTTGGCTTGTATTTTTAAACTTGGCAGCGCTCAGACTCTCCACACACGTCTGACGAACGCCAAACCCTCAGTCATTCCCTCACACACACACACACACACACGTGCTGGCAATCTGGAGATCAAACACAAACAACCACCACCCCGAAACATGGACATGTCCAGAAGATGTCATGTGATCTTCAGCCTCCAGACAGACCAGAAGTACTCTACAGACTTTAAGGACAGTGTTACAGACGTCACAGGTGTGTCATGTGACCTGCGGTGCTGTCTGTATGAGCAGTTAGTTAAGGACTGCTAACTAGGTGTGGTATGATTTAGGGATGCATGATAAATATCGCCCGATATTTACTGCACATTTTGCCAGTAATGCCGGGCGATATTTTTCAGCATCCCTAGATTAGATGTAACGGGGCGTTCACACTAAGACACAAAATTACAACAACAATTGTTTTATTTTTATTTATTTTGTTGTAATTTAAGTAATCATTTATTTTGAAATATTATTTTGAAAATTCGTACTAGTAATATAAATAATATTATTAATATCATTATATTATTTATAAATAACTAACAGTATATTATTATTAATATTACTATACAAATATAAAGTGTCATTTAATTTTTCATTTGATATTTGTGACCCTGGACCACAAAACCAGTCTCAAGTCGCTGGAGTATACTTGTAGCAATAGCAAACAAAACAATATATCGGTCAAAATTATCGGGTTTTTTTTATGACAAAAATCATTTGGATGTTACGTAAAGATCATGTTCCATGAAGATATTTCGTAAATTTCATACCACAAATACAGCAAAACTTAATTTTTGATTAGTAATATGCATTGCTAAGGTCCATCATGTAGACAAATTGTACATTTATTTTCTTAACATCAAAAACATTTTGCATACTTAAATTCACGATTTTCAAATAGTAATATTTCACCAAATATTTGCCTGTCTTAACAAACCATACGTCAATGGAAAGCTTATTTATTCAGCTTACAGATAATGAAGGCTTATAAATCTCAATTGAAAAAGAACACATTTTTTTTCCACAAGGCCTCGTTGGTGCATATATATATATATATATATATATATGCCAATGAGACTCAATGTGAAACACAGATGAGTCTTTTTTCTCCAGAAAGCTGCGAAGATTCTGCATGTGTGATTGTTAAATTTAGGACAAGCCATGACATATATCAGTCTGTTTAAATTCTCTGCACCTACATTGGATTGGGAACATTGCTCAATTCCTGGAAAAACACACCATGACACAGCAGTCCTAAAAATAATATAAACACCTTGGGAACATCTGAACTTCCTTCAAACAGTGGCAGAAGTCAACAGACCATCACAAAGATCGACTCGGCTGGACAATTGTAGCTCAAGTTTTGGCTTTTGCCTCTGGTATTTTTTGTGGATAAAGATCTGGGCTGGTGTCCAAAAGGTTGTGCATTTGAATTGTGCAAAGACTCATCTCAGGTTACTCACCTCAGGAACCTACAAAATGTGTCCCTTTAGATTAAAATATCAATTAAATGACTAGATTTTATGAGAGATTTTAGCAAGGCTACACAATATATCGGTATATCGGTTGACCATATCGGTTATCGGACAAAATTAGAAATGTTTTAACTAGATAATTAATTGTTAATGCTAATTTTAAACCACTTTATATTTTAAAACATTTATAATTTAACAATGTAAAATGTAAATGCAAATCTCAAAATGAATATATTCTTTCATACTGTACATCATGTATTAATGTTGAACTTGTAGAATGTAGTTTTTTTCTTATTTAGTATTGTTTCATGCTTAGTTTATTAATTGAATAATACAGAAAAGGTACTAAAAGAGGCAAAGTATTCATTTTAAATACTAGTATTAGTATTTTTTTATTATTATTTACAACTAATGAAGTCCTAAGCATTGCATATTACTAATCAAAAATTAAGATTGGATATTTTTACGGTAGGAAATGTACAAAAAAATCGGATCTTTACTTAATATCCTAATGATTTCTGGCATAAAAAGTACAATTTCAAACAATTTTCAAATTTTATCTTAAAATAATAATTTATTCTATTCTTAAAGTAAATTAACTGAAATTTTTAAAACAATTATGTTAAATACCAAAAGTTTAGTCAGCACAATTTTTATAGTATAAAATATAAAAATGGATATTCATTTGGAGAGCTGCTAAATATGTCATTATTGTTAAATTAATAGCATTATTATTTTTTTTTTACAAGATGAACTTTCACCGAGCATCAGATAAAGTAAGAGTTGAAAATAGAGCACATAACCATAAGCAACAATAAAACACCAAGTATCACCCGATATCGATAAATTACAAACAAAAACTCTAGTATTGCCCGATAACTAACACGATACCAATATGTTGTGCACAACTACTTATAGTTCAGATCAACTTTAAGTGCCCACACTGGTTTCCACTCATTTTGAGGAAAATCAAACACTGCCACACCAAGCGTCATCTAACGAAAATCTCACCTCTGTCATCAGCAGGAGATCAGAAGGGTTGCCGTTAGAACCTGGAAGATTGATTTGGTAAGTGGGCCGCGTGTAGATAAACACAGGCCTGGCCGACCCGTTCCCAACAGATGCCAACCTCATGCCCTCCTTGACCCTGTTGCGTACGAACTGGCGTCCAGCCGGTTGGTCCTTCAGCCCTTTAGCCATGTATATGGATGGATACAGAGCTGTACTCTCCGTCCACAGCCACTGCAGTTCGTTGTTCCGTTTCACCTCCACGTCCGGACAGAGTCCCGTGTTGCTCTTGTGATTGTAACAATCAGGAAAGAGGTAGAAACCCCAAAGCTGTTGGGGCCGTAAGCTCTTGGCCGTTCGGAGCGTCTCCAACATAAACTTGCGTGCAGAAAGCTCGAACTCTTGCTGGGCCACTTTGGCCACCTGGTCTTGAGTCCAAGTTGGGTTTTTCTCAGCGACTAACCGTCGCGAATGATTGCGGTAAATGTCTTTAGTGCCCCAGTTACGTATCCAGAGGGGCCGCCACTCTTCCCAGTCGATCACAGCAAGACCTTTCACCGTCGGGTCCTTGATGTACTTCTTGAGCCCTTCCGGCATCCTTTCTAGGTGTTGCACTAGACTGGCGGTCTGCGGTAGGCCGTCGTTGACTGCAGTGCCGTCTGCCTCAAAATAAGGGTACAAACCCAAACGGTCGTGATAGAAGATGGTGAGGTTTTGCTTGGTGAAGCCCTCATTCGGTGAAGCCACTATTTGGAATTGATCCAACTGGAAGGCGACATCATGACGGGGTCTACAGTCTTCTGTAGGGGCGTTCCAGGCCAACAGCAACGGCTTGCCGGAATACAGCGGCCATCTAGTGTTCTTTAACTGTTGTGCTTTTAAACAGGTCCAAAACAGCATCAAAAGTAAGAGTATCAGCCAGGAGACCCACTGAAGTCGGGTCGCCCCAAAGAGACCCGTGATGTTTCTCATTTCAGACCTAAGAATACAGCAAACCACTACAATTAACACAATTTCAAACTCACTTTGTGTGTTCTAGATCATTTCATGTGCAGTTGGTTCATTGGTGCATTATACATATATTAACAAATACAGTTATGAATTTTGCACAATTTAATGATAAAAAAATATAAATACATCACTGTATATTTAAAGAACACATTTCATGGGAATCAAACCTACGACTTTGGCTTTGTTAGAACCATGCTGAGTAAAAAAAGTTTTAAAGGAACTTTTAAAGGAAGGAAACAAATATATATATATTCATACAAACAACTACTTGCACAATACCATGCTCTGCGAGCATTAAAATAGTCATCATAGTCACAAAAAAATGAGAACATTTACATTCAGCCATTGTTTAAACTTTTGTCAAATGCTTCTAACATACATTTAGCCTAACGTTACATGTGATCGCTGGGAATCTAACCCATGGCCTTAGAATTATTAGAACGCAGTTCTGACATTCCAAATAAAACAAAAGCAAACAAACAATAAGCATTCCACAGAACGTTTTAACTTTGTTTCATACATACGATTCGGATCATCGTTGCGTGTTACAACCCCGCTTCCGCTTCACATTCTAGAAAAGTTAACGTTACACGAACTAACTGTAATCTGTTAGAGGAGACACAGACCTGTATAGATCAGACTAAACCCGTTCAGCACACCGGTCCGATCACTCATGAACTACCACGTAGCTTCCACCCATCCATCCAGCGGATGCCAACACCTCATAACTATAAAGTCCCGATGGCTATTTCAACACAATCTATGATCACAGTTTCTGTGTCTTTGAAACGCCCCGTTCGCGTTCAGTCAGTAGCTCTTTTGCCCAGCCTGCTCATCTGGAACAGTGATTCAATGTGTGCGGATTTCGGCCCTCAGATTCATAAATGTACTTGTGGATGAAGGGGTGCGAGTTGGTATATATAACGACATTTGCTATTCTGTAACATTACATTTTAAGCCCAATCGATGTAACACGATATTACATAGCACATTAAGTCTATATAAAGTGCTGAAGTTGTTACTTTGGGTGTACAAGCAGTAGATCTCTTAAAAATATGCCCCCTGCCCCCCCTACATGGCGAGTTGGTTTAGTCCGAATTCTCCGCTGGGGATGAAGAAGCGTTTCTACCGAACTGAGCTGAGAGACCTTCAGGAGACTCCAGAGCCATTATTCATATATCACGTTTCACTCCGAAATCAGTCGGAGAATGAAATTCTCTATTTCCTGTCTTTTCCTTTCTTAACTCTATTGATTTTTTCCCACTTTATGTGGGTAAAACTACAGCATGACTAAAGACTGACTATCAAAAATTACTGAGGTAGCCTAACATTAGCTACTGTTGTTTTTGAACACGGTATCATTATAGTAGCCCACCATGTTTTTTTATAGACATGTTTCACGTTAATACCATGTTTCTAAACAGGATTCATTGGAAATGCCATTATACTTTTTTAATTACATCACCATTAACTCAATTACCATAATTTATTTTATAAGACTTGGCTACTCTGAAAAAGCTTTAATGCAGTTAGCTTTAAAAATAACTAGAGCTTAGATTAACAACATTAACTTTTAAAACAGTACATTAAAACTGCAAAATAAGCCAAACATTACGTTGCGCAACATGGTGTTGGCGGAACTGGCATCAACCACTGACATACAGGAAGTCAGCTGACTGCAGGGCAGAACAGTTTCCTGTGGCACCATGGGACCATCCAGTGTGCTGACTTACTAAAAACTGCTGAATATTTGTGAATGAACCCACACAGATGAATGTGTGGAAAACTTAGCACTTCAAAATATCTCACCATGCTCTGCACGCAAACATATTTCACTGCATGTAACAGATTAACCCACTTGGTTTTTACTGTTTCACGAACAAAAGTTCATTCAGCCTCAAACTATGAATCCCTATAGGACGCCTACAGAACATAAAGGCCTCCAGGAAGGACCTGGTTTCCATGTGTTACAGTGAAGATGGGTGTAATGACATGTTGCGGTCAGTGCTATAGGACTTCTGAAGTCTACATTAGTGGGAAAGTGGAAAGGGCGCACAGAAGGAAAACCACCCACAGCTGCAGGCCAAAGGGGTCACCTTTCATGTTGCCTTTGAAGGGCAGATGTCATGAAAACGTCACAACTGGAATCAAGATAGTTTTGACACTTCATCTAGAATTGAAAATATGCTTTGGTGAGTAGTATAGCAGTGCATTTCTCGCTCGAATGACGAATGCGGTGTGTATGTTTGCTTCCGTCCTCAGCGGGAGGCATGAACACATTCTGGACGAGTCCCTGCTCCAGGCAGAATACCTCAATACTTAAACACATCTTGTACTAATAAAGGACTGTAAGAGCCAACACAGACCCTTACAGACTCTAATAAGAACAGAGCGTACAGCTGCGAGTGGTTTTCACCACTAATGTCTAATTACGTGACGTAAAAACATGAAAAAACTCTCCATCTGACTTTGACAGGTGTTTGTTCCCTAATGTTCAAATTCTTTTGAGTGTCATGGCCTGTTAATTAAGACTAAAAATGAAAAGTGGAAAAAAATATTTCTGTGAATTGAAATAAATGGAATGTTAAAAGAAATAAATATAACAGAAAAGAAAAAAACGTATTTTATTAAGTTAGTTGAGAAAGAAACATTTTATATTTTGTTTAGTTTAAGTACTAAAATGACTAAAACTAAATAAATAAAAATATATAAAAAGGAAAAATTAAATAAAACGAACACAAAAAATGACTAACTTCAAATAAAATGAAAATGAATAATCCAGAATATTTATAAATACTATACGATAGTATAGTAATGGTACTAAAATAAAAATGGTTATGGCTTAAAGTAACAATTCACTCAAAAATGGAACTGGACAATATTTTCTATATACACAATGAAAGTGAATTCGGGACTGGAGATGCTGAGGTCTAAAAACTACTTGAAAAGTAGTTAATGCTAAATTAAATGACGTTAAACTTTGCTCAAAATGTTGAAAAAAAATTCCCAAGTGCATTTGTGATTTCACATCCACGGCGAAGGGAAATATTGTCAATGAAAGTGACTTGAATGTAGTTTTTATTGATTGCATGATTTCAAAAGACTTATAATGTAAAGCATAAACCACATGGACTACTTTTATAGTATTTATTTTTTTCTGCCCTTGAAAACTGCAGTCCCCATTTACTTTTATTGTAAGGAAAAGAGCAGCCTGGACAATCTACTGAGCGTCTACTTTTCCATTCTATGAAAAAAGACAATTATATGTGTTTGAAATGGCACCATGGTGAGTAAATGATGACAGAATTGAAAACCTTTACAGTATATATATTTTTACACATACCATGTTTTTTTCCATATTTTCCATATGGTACGCTGCATCCGTTATATTTTAAAGGTAGCTTAAAACGCAAAATATATTAATATGTTACATATTTTTATTCAGAATTGTTTTTCAAATGAACACTTTTTTTCTTATGCCACTTCAAATGAAAGTGTCTACTTACTGTGCGTAAAGGTTATCCCTCTCCCAGCAGACAGACGTCCTCAGTTGTCTCTACATGTAGATGTGCACCTGCGTCAGCTCGCCTGTCACTGAATGCACAGCTGATTTGAGAGAGACCCACAGTTTTGATCTGGGAGAGACCACACCCCTGTACCTCCTTCACATTTAATCCTTCCCATTGCCCATCTCACCCACACGCCACCAGCCCCGGGAGCCCAGCCAGACTTTGATCTTATCATGATTGAGGATTGGATTTGTGTGCTTTAGACTGATCTCAGATCAGCCCCTGCGGGAGAACCCATGCAGATCCCAGTTCTGGTTGACAGGGTGATGTAGAAGACTCCCACCGCTGTGCAGAACTCAAGGTATGATAAACTAATAAATCATTGCGAAAGTAATGAAACTACAGATGGTGACAGAGATAGAGATGAGAATGTTAATTAAAAAGATTTATAGCTGTAGAAATTAACAGTTCTTAAAAAAATACAGAAGAACATGGCACTAGCAACACTTAAGGTCATGAATTTCATTCCAAGGGAATATAAATACTGATAAAATATGTGCCTTGAATGCACTTTATTTGGATATAAGTGTGTGATAAAGGTCAAAAAAGTGGGGAGTCCTTCATGAAGATCATATGAATGAATTATTAAAGCAAAAATGTCATGCATCCACACCAGTAGGTGTCAGTATATCATAAGTCCAAAACCACTATTGTATCATTTGTTTGGGAACACAGACCCCCTTAGGCTAATGATACATGTGGCAACTTTGGTTAATGTTTCAGTCATGGGCAACCAGGTGAGACACCGGGCCCAAGACCGATCCAAATAATCCAGATAGAAATTTGTTACCCATTTTCAATGGGAAAGTGCCAAAGAAACATTGGTAATAAAAAGTTGCCTTGCAAAATTGTTCAAAACGTGGCCCCAGCCAAACAGCATGCATCCACACAGTCAGGGTCAGTATATTATATTCCCAAATCCACTTTTGTATTACTACTGTATCAAAGAATAAAAGGAGGCTAAATAGATTAATTTTAATAGTAATATACGCAAACAAGAATTTTGCGTGAGGGAAAAAGATTTTCACCAAGAAGATTTCGAAATTTGCTTGGTTAGCGCATACATTGCTACACTATTGACAACATTTTATTTTTATTTTTCAAAATATTGCCATATATATCATAAAAACATTGTGACATCTGTACAAGCTACATCTCATTGTTTGCTATGTTGGTTGCCCAGGTCAGTAAAAAGCTGCTGAGAAAATTGAAAGTGAATGGGAAAAAACCCTGACAAGCTACACAATTTGAATTATAACTCATGTCCATAGCACAAAAGCTCCTAAACAAATTTTGGCTCATGGTTTAAACGGTGACGTCAGTGCAGTCTTACAGGCTTGTGTAGAGTGATGAATCCCTGAGCAAAAATCAATCAGCTCTGTCTTCGCTAATCAGAAGATCGATAACTGACCTCCTAGGTCTGAGCGAAGCGATCATCGTGTTTGACCAAGCCAGTAAACACAGCTGACTGCTCTCCATCCCTTTCTCTTGTTTCCTCTTCTCTGCGGACTCAGAAGCGGCACAGAAACCCTCTAAGTAAAAACTGAGAGAGACTGAATCCTTAAAACCCTTGAGCTCAGCAATAACCCGCAGCTTTATTTAAAAAATTGATAGAAAAACACTGATATCTGATTATAATCACACATGCTGTTCTGACAGAAAAGGATAAGCACCGGCCTTTTTTAGTTACTTAAAGGAACAGTGCGCAAATTATTATTATTAGTATTTTAACTAATATTAGAATATTTGTATAATATTATTTTAATGTTAAGGGACATTTAATATTAATACTACAATTTATATTTATTAATTCCAAATATTTATTGTCCTATTTTAGTATGTAGAGGAGCAGCCTGGACACATGGCTAAAGAACTCCTTTCACCTGTTGACACGTTTCAGTCAACTAAAATAAACCCAAGGCAAGTATGTGAACATAAACACTTCTAGATATTGTTTTGAGTGAGCAATATTATGGACAGGGGATTTGTATTTTAGCTGGCAACAGACTGAAATTAAAAACGCACCGATGATGGATTTGTTTCTTAGAAAAACGCAGCTTTTCGCTTCACAGGATGGTAACTGATGGACTGGAGTGGTGTGGATTATTGCGTTAGCGGCGCAAAATGTTGTGGGTTCGATTCCCAGGGAACACGCATACTGGTTAAAAAAATTTATAACCTGAAGTGTTCCTGTAGCTGAAGTGGTAGAGCATTGTGTTTAGCAAGCACAAGGTTGTGGGTTCGAATCCCAGAGAACACATGTTAGGAGAAAAATTGTTAGCCTGAATGCACTGTAAATCGCTTTGGATAAAAGCATCTGCTAACTGCTAACAAACTCATCTGTATCTTGCATGGCCTGAGAATGAGAAGATCTTCGGCACATATGAATTTCTGGGTGAACTACTCCTTTAAAGTCACACACTTTCACTGACTTGTTTCCTGTGTCAGTGAATGGGATGAGTACACATATATTTTCCTAAACAATCCCATTAAGAAAAAAAGAGGCATTTTGGGAATGCTTGTTTTCTGTTACAAACTTACCATAAAGCAAAAATGTATATGCTTAAAGAATATTTATGGCACAACTGAGAGTTTGGAACATTCCTGCTCGCATGAGATACATGAACGCTGTTGCCTAATGAGCCTGAGGTTTCAGTTATTGAGACTCATCTGAGAGCGATTAAGTAGAGGACCGGTTGGTGTTGATGGATCAGCCCTGCGCACACTCTCAACAGCTGTGCTCCGAGTACTGCATTCTGCAAACCATTAAAATCATACCTGAAACAGTGTACAGCAGGGATATTATAGCTAACTAAACCATAAAAAACAACCTTTTTGTTAACTGGAATAAACATTAATAAAACCTATAATAGCATCTAAGTGATCCTAAAGTAACACTGGTGTGCGATATGTTTTAATTTGGCAAATTCGTTGAGTTTATTGTATGTTTTAATGTTTTTAGTTAATGGGCTCATCTTCATGCTTAATTTTTATTACAAATTTTATATGTTCCTGTGATTCACAAGTCTAGTACTCTGTCATTTAACACATTTGAGCATGTTTCAATTCAATTCTCTCCAAAATCTGCACAGAAAAGTTGTAATTTCAATCATATTGTATAACATACAAGTGTTGTGCATTGTAACATCGGTATGAAATTAAGTGCAAATTGAATCTGTAAACCACTGGTAGAAACTCTCTTCTAATGCTAAAAGCAGCTGTGCAGCTGAGATGGAGGGAAGCATTTACCGGTATGTTGTTATTCTGCGTCAGTTAATACGTGGGAGTTTTGATTGCAGATCTGGGATATGAAATTGTTTCAGATGCACTGAAGTAGTTTGAGTAACTCATATGATAGAGATTATGAGGCTCCAGGCACAGCAGCTAAAAGTCATCACGGCTCATTTTTGGTGTCTCCAAGGAAATCGCAGCTAATCTTCGGAAAACCAAGTGGGAATAAATGTCCCCAATTTGGACTATGGGTGGGTCTGAGACCATGGCTCTTTAAAGATGAAATCATGGACATGGAATGAAGATTCGTTACAAAATAAAACGGTTTATGTATGTCATAAAAAATTTGATTAATGAGATCTTTACATTTTCTGAAGAAAGATTTGCTAAAGAAAACTGCTCAACATGTTATCTGCTTGTTAAAATGTTCTTAAGTGGTAAATACCTCATCGCTATGTGGTAACTTGTTCTAAATGGTTGCTAGGTGGCTGTTCTGGATAGAGTCAGTAAATCCCACCCAAAGTGTCTATGATGGGAATTATTCACTCAATTTATCACTTACAACAAGCCAAAATGATATGAAAAATCATTAATGTAGTGTAAAACACTTAAACCGTTTTAATACTTAAGGCCTCTGAACTAAGAGAACAACATGTTGCCAACTAACTAATTTTCAGACATAGTTGCTAACTTAAGGTTGATTTGTTGCTAAAAGATGTTGAGATGTCATTTCGCGATAACGTCATTGCGTAATCATTACCCAAAACTGTAACATCAAATCTCAGCAAAAAAATTTAATAAATAAAAACAGTTAATTTAGATTTCTTTGTAAAATAATATTCCTAATATATTATTAAAATATAAATAACTTTTATTATTTTTTATTTTTTTTAAATACGTTGTATTATTGAACGCTTGCACATTTTTTTTATTACAATTTAAAAAATATTTAATAGATTGTAAACTAGAAACTACACCTCTTCGACAATTATGCTTAAAGCAGTGTTTTAAGTAGTTAAAATGCTACACTCTGAGAAAAGTCTGTAAAAACAGGGCACAATCTACTACGGTAATTTGAAAGAATTTTCCGTATTTTTTATTTTTTTATTACCTGCATTATAAATTACTCGCTGTGTTTTTGGGTTACAGGGCTACAATGGATAATGTCCTGGAAAATTACTAGTATCGTTTCCATTTTTCCTTACAGTGTACTAATTGATCAACAATCACAGGTACAAGCTACTAACAAAGATTATCATTAACAATTATTAAATTATTATTAAATTCAACAATTGCAAATAGCAGCTAACTCAATTCATGTGATATGTGTACTGCTAGGCATCTTTGGTTTCCTCTTTTTGTGTAATTTGGATAGAAAATGGTGCCTTTTTATTGTCTGAATAACTTCAAAAGTTGCTAAAAGTTGGCAAATAAATTTAAAAAATGGCTCAATTTGATGCTAGATGCTTTTGCAAGAAAATTAGCTAGGGTGTATGAGAAGTTGCTTAATTTGGCAACACAATTGCTAATTTGCCAATACTTAATAAAAATACCAAAAATATGCCAATACTGAAACTACCGAAGCGTTGAAAAGGGGAGAAGCTAGATAAAGTCTACTTAGCATCCATCAACACGTTAGCGCTCTGTTAAGTGCGCTAACATTCTCTTTAAAACAGGATGCATTTTTTAGCAGTTAGTACTTTCCTCATTCATCAGTTCGAAAAAAAAAATCGTTTTTAAAGTGATTACAAATTTTTTTATTACAGATCTCTATTGTAGATCAGTGTTTTTTTTTTATCGTAATAGTTGTACTCTTCCTTATCTTACTGTCATACATGATTATTGAAACTTGATCGTCCTTTGTTTTATGTTGTATGTGACTTTAGTGTTAGCTTCAGTGTTAGCCATTTGTTCAAATATCTTCAAGCAATAATGAGGCTTGATTTAGCAATAATCCTATAAATATGGCTTCCCACAGGTCCAAATGATTTTCCTGAGCTTCTGCCAGTGCCTCGGTTCAGCTCAGAGATTTTCATTGCTGGAAAACAGTCTTCGTAATAATAAGAGTTTCCTACAGCAGAAGATAGCAAGCTCTTTTGTTTGTGGGTGGAACATTGTTAAGGAAACCAGGCAAAAGTTGATTTTAGTCCTGTGGAAAGAACAATAGAGCTTGAGTAGAGGACAGTTGAGAAAAACAGACCACACGAGGGAGAGAGTCGACTGGAGGAAAGATAAAATAGCTTTAAGTTTTTGAATAATACGATTTGTGTAAGAAGAAATAAGAAAAATAGAATTTTACTTTTTAGTCATGCTGCAAAAGAGTCCAAATGATGTCACTTTCTATACATCGCATTTTATGTAATATTCAATAGTAGGAATAATTCAAACATTTTTAGACAATGCCTATAGTGATATATCAATTTAGTAGATTAAAAAAAAACTCAAAACCACTCAAATCCACATAGAATCTGGTTCACCTACATTTCCACTTGATATTCTGTTTTGCTACTGAATTACATTGAGACAAATACAGTTTGATGTGCATTCATACATGGTATTTTCTTTAATGCCATCTGATCATTTAAACTCTAATAAATAAAGACCGAAACAACAGTGAGAAGAGGGCGGGGCATCCCCCAGTGACTGGCAGCACTGTGTCAGTCAGAGACTCAACCGTCCAATCAAGGAGCAGCAGCAATTCCATCATCCAATCAGCATTCAAACAAATCAAAGCATAGTAAACAGCCATTGATTCTCTTCTACAGGCTGAAAAGAAAGCAGAATGGGGTCTACAAGGAACTACGTGCAAAATCCAGGCTGTAGTTTTGCTACTAACCCAAACCAGGTTTATTTCTACGAACATCGCATCCTTATGATCTGTGGAGCTCTGATGTTACACAATGCCCATCAATTACAGCATTCAAATGCAACCTGATTGTTCCGAGGGCTTCTTCAAAAATTCTAAACGGAACGTTCTAGAAGGGTCCTCCAGAGTCTTTCATGATGTGCTCCTGATAAAAGTCGAACATCGCTAAATATTCCCTAATTTCTATGGTCACATACATACAAACATACACTCATATACAAAGCACACTTCGTGTCTTGGCCATACAGCCTCATAATAGTCATCACTTGGAGGATTATGGGAAAACGAGTCAGGACATCATTGTCAGGCCGCAGCCTCTTCTCAGTCACACAGCCAGAGCGTCTCGCGGCTCGTTTGCCGGGAGTCCACAGACACGCGTCAAGCCCTTCCGAACAAAAGGGGGCGCTACACAGCAAGCATGTCTGGGATCCAGCGGGCGGTCACCAACAGCATCAAACTTCACAGATGACGACCGGAAAATCGACATGGATACAAGGGTGATCCAACTTGATGATTCCCTATGGAAAAATGTGCAATAAAAAAAATGATCGTTATCGCAGAATTGTCATTTCAATTCAATTCAAACAAATGTTGGCAAACACTCCCATGCTGATTTACCTGAGGTATGAGATTCTTGTGGATTCGTTTTAGTTTGGCTTTCTTGCGGCCATTTTTCGTTACTACTGTTTCTTCGTAAAACTCGTGGGCCAGGTCGCCATCCTCATCGAAGTACAAAGAGCTAACAAACATGAGTAACGTTACAAGTTGAAACATATGTATGCAAAGTACAATAAACTTTTTTTGTGTATTTTTAATATCATTTTTATATCATTTTTCAATGTAAACACGCACTAAACGAAAGTGTTTTGTATTGCAACACGTGACACACCAATTATTTAATATAGTCTTTCACGTAATTTTATATGAGCATTTAAAGTAAATAGGTGCGTATGAGCCCCTCATTTGTCCTCAGTCACAGTTTGAAAAGATGGATTTGAAAACCATACAGTCATTGTTGCAAAGCCTTCAAATATGCAAAAGATGAAGGAAAACCAAAGACTTTGCAGGACCTGAAGTGTTTTTCTGAAGAACAGCATGCAGTTTTACTGTTCAAAACAAACAAGAGACTGTGAATTCAACTATTGTTGTCTCTTTCGGACTATATGTAAACATCTTTTAGGTGTTTTTTTTTAATACACATATTGTATGAACGCTCTAATCTTGGTAAAATAATTAACATTTTGCAGATACAACAAATTTGATGTAAAATATTGTACTGTAGATACAGAGAATTTACATTTTTATTTCGTAAGTAGTCATGAATTAAGAGGAGTCATGTATAGTCAGCCGGTCAAGGTTTATTTTGGAATAATGTACCCTAGTTAGTGTACTTTATCCTTTACTTAACACTGAAGGTTCAGCTACCTCAGTGACTGTCAACAGTTTGAAAAGGTAACTTTCAAGCTCAAGAACGTGTGTGTTTCAGACGATCTGTTTCTTGTTGTCAGTGTATGTGTCACGGGGGTCCTGTGGTGCTGTCAGAAATCGAGTCACATGCCAGGAGCTGTGGTTATATTTACCTCCTCCTGGTAAACACGAATGGCGTGGCGTTTCGGACGCTGCGCACCCGGGCCAGGCTCTGCTCCTGGCCGTCTTTTACAGGCTCATCTCCTCCACCTGAACCTGAGAAGGGCCAGTAGCCTTTACCTTTAGAGCTGCTGCCGCCCATCATGGGCTGAGGAACATTCTCCTCCCGCTCGGGTCACACTCGGGACGCCCCTACAGCTCTGAGGAAGAAACAATAAAGCGTAATGTTATTGAGCTCACACTGTTAAACATTGACCTATTTGATGTCATGAATCTGATAATGTCAGTCATGATGAAATATGGCTACTTTTTATGCCATGGGAAACCTGTGAGCTTTGCTTTCCCACTAAACTCTTCATTGAAGGAAATGCATTCGAAGTTGTCTTAAATTCTTAATAATGTGACATTTTACATAATAGATTATGCAATAGAAATTTTCACCTTCAGCATTAAAAAAGATGACAGATTGTGTTTGACAGCCAAATAACTTACCAAAAACAAGAATTAAAGTTCTTGGACCTAATTAATCAAACATGACTGCATGGAAGTATTGTTATTAATTATTAAATTTTCTAATAGTCTAAAATGATGTGGCTTTCATGCTAATGCGGCTAACATCATAATGACCTACAACAATTGAGTTTATATCATAAAATAATTCACGTGTATAACGATGACACTTACTTGTATTAAGTCTCCTGGTGTTAAATGAAGCAGGGCAGTGGAAATAACGCGGATTGACGCCGGTTTGAACAAATTTATTGAGTGTGTAAAGTCACTCACAAAAGAACCGCTGCATCAGAGTGAATCAACACACGCTCAGCCCAGACCGGAAGTGACATGTGACGGTGAGAGAACTGACAAAATAAGAGCTCAAGATTTATTTGTAGAATAAAAGTTTTTTTTCTAGTCACATTTATTATTATCATAATATTTCGTCTTATTGTCGCTTGATTTTTATTTTGTAAAGCCATTATATAATCAAAACAAAGATTCTCAGACCATTTATTTTAGACCAAAATTATACAAATAAATCATTTTTAATCAAAATGATCACTTTCTTAATTACATGTTGGCACTGTAAAGTATTCTTTTCTCAGATAGAGAATGTTATGAAAACTAAATGATTTCCATTTTCATTTATGTAACAGAAGTGCTTAGTTTCATCATCATTATTAAATGTATTTAATTACATTTATGTTTTTAACTTAAAAGTCTGTAATTTATTGGCTCCTGCACACAACAAAAGCAGTCATTTCAAAGGGGAAAATATTTTATTTAATTTCACTTAATTTACAGTAAATATCCAACATATATATGGGTGCTTCAATATCTGACAAGTATTGTATCACTTAATTGTTTTATTTTAATACAGACATTCAAAAATCTTTTTTTATTCTCTATTACATGTATAAATGATGCTAAAAATACTCTATAATCTGCTTTGATTCATTTCATTCACCACAGACGACCACATCTGTGGCCCACACTGGAATGATTTCACTCCACACCTGGATCTACAGCTACGACCGCAGCATTTCTTCCACTCAGTTTAACGTCACACTCCTCTCACGCTCACCAGTCACGCTTAAACACACACTTCTTGTCTCTCTCGCTTTCATTTCCCTTTGACCTCTGAGCCGTCTCACGTTCAGAGCAGGACAAAGGGTTCTTCCACACACTCTCTGGATTCAAACAGTACGCTGTCTTCTTGTTTTCTCTTGTTTGTGAGGTATAAGAAGCAGCTTGTTTCAGCCCGGCGTGCTGAAGTTCTTCAGAGCTTCTTTCATCTTGTCTCTGGCCAGAGCGTAGCGCCGCACGATCTGCTTCACGTGATCCTCCTCCTCCCGCTGCAGGATGCGCAGGAAGTTCTGGAGTTCAGGAGAACTGAATGCGTCCCACTGCCAGAAGAAACAATAAACATCTTGTTCATCCCTCAAATGTGCGTAAAAAAACTATTTAGCATATTTAAATTGGCACTTTTTCTGAAGGTTGTGTACTCACATTGACTTCCCCCGTTTCATTCTCTTTGAGGACTAAGCTGAGGACTTTCTCGTTGGGTCCAGCACACAGGCGCAGGAAAAGCGGACGTTCGTCGTCTGCCAACTTCCTTAAGTACACTATAAAGAGAAAGAAAACATGAAACGTGTTATCTGATAACAATGTATTTATTGTATGCTGTAAGGATGGATGTAGAGAAGATCTCCACACCTTGATTGTGTCGCTCGCTGCGTTCAAACAGTGAGAACTTGGCTGGATTGTCCACCACGGTGAACTTCCTCAGCAGCGCCTCGATGACCTCTCTGCTCCGCGTGCTGGAGCTGATGTGCAGGTGTTTGACTGTGTCTCTGGGCAGGTAGAATGAGGTGCGCTGCTGCAGGGCTTTGTCTTCCTGACAACTGTCATCCCGTCCCGAGGAGGAGGAGGAGGACGTGCTCCGGGGAGGAGGGAGAGACACGGGCCGGGCCAGCTTGAACTGGACCTTTATGAAGCCAGTGTAAGATCCATCACGGTTCTGAGGGGAGCACCACAAACATTTTTACTCTGAAGCTTAACACTTACAGCAAACACCACAAATATATATATATAATAGCTAAGTGTAACTAATATAATACTAGATATATTATACTTAAATATTATTACATGTATGTATTAATACAATGATTACAATACAAACACCACAAATTAATATAAACATATACATACAATAATATAATTTAATACATTATGTACCATTATAATGTACAATTCATATAATTATAATCCAGGCATCACGTATATAGATATTTAATAACATTATGTATATCATAATATCATGTATGATTTTGTTTATTGCAAAAAGCAATAAATAGGTATTTTTAGGAATTTATAAATTATACATATATAATATAAATATATATAGTATATAAGTGATATATATATATATATATATATATATATATATATATATAAATGTTGTTATCATATGAACAAATATATAATATGTATATGTATATATATATATATATATATATATATATATATATATATATATATATAAGTAAATTATTTATAACTATTTTTTTTTTTATAAATTATGTATTTTAATTATAAGAAATAGTATTCATAATAAGTAATGTCACATTACTTTATGTAATTATATTTTTATTGTTATAATATTATAATTGTATATTATTATATGTTTAATTGTTTAACTTTAAATTCTCAGGCTCGTTACAGCAGGACTGATTCTGATTGGCTGTCAATGTTTTTAACCCTTCATCAGCTGGAAAAAGTCCTCCTGGAAGTGATTCCAACGTTATCATTTCTCCGTGCTTTTATCGTTATACTTGTAGTGTGGACTCTGCTATACTTTATCGTTTTCTTTATAGTTATCGTGCTTGGAGTGAACGGGCCTTAAGCCAAACCCTTATATTAACCATAAACATATATAGGAAGCATATGTAGTTAATATTACTCAGTATTTAAATATATTATTACACTGTAACAAGGTCACATTTACATAAAGTGTAACCTATATTTACATCTTTAAGACTGAAAGGTTTCTTTACCAGAACCATGAAGAGGTTACTGTTGACCTGAGCGTTGTATTCTTTGACTTTCTGTTGTATTTCACTGAGGGTCAGCTCCTGGTTCCTGCAGTCCACCGGCTCATCCTGTGGGACAAGAAGACATGAGCATCAGATGACCACAAGAGGACAGCAAAGACACCTCAACCGACTCAAGAGTGGCTGACCTATTCCTCAAGATACTACATTTACATTTAGTCATTTAGCAGACAATAAAAGAGCGATGATATAACACAACTTGATCACTTGTCCTAAACACTGATATAGTGATATTTATGGGTTTTTCTGGGGATAATATAACCTTTTAATATAAGGATCAGACTTAGAAAAACTTTGTCTAAAACATGTCTGACTCTTGTGCAACTTAACAACAACAGCTGGTTGTGTTCGTAAAGCAGAACAATCGCAGTCTGACTCGGAGGCAAAAAGTGGGTTTGAAGCAGTCTTTCAGATCCAGCTGGATGACTTTACCCACACTCACCCAGAAAACAACCCGCCCTCATCCACAAATAGCAGACAGGAAGTGGAAAAGACACACACGCACACACACACACACACACACACTCATGTCGACTCTAAATGCTTTTCCTCTAAAACTTCACACGTGTAAAACATTATATTCCTTCATTCTAGAGCCAAAAAGTAATTTTATGTATCATATTTACATATTTATAATATGTAATAACTACTTAAATGAACAAGTTAACATTTTAATATTTTAAAAATCTATTTATTTGGTCCTTTTTACATTTATATGGTTACCGAATTTAATTTTTTAGTAAAGCTGTACTAAAGCTGTACTGTGAAATAAATATTCACTTTAAATAGTTAATTAATATGTAATTTAATAAATATACAATAAACACGTACTCTAGGCCTATAATAAATACAATTACAGTTTTTATCTAAAAAATTATAGCCTATTTAAAATGGGATAAGACAAACTCCACAATAATTCACTGATGTCACAGAAATAAAATATATCTGGTCCAGTTTTATCTTTGAATTAAAAAAAAGCTGGTTTCATTATTAGTATTTAAGGTTTAATTAAGAATTAAGTTTTTATATTGATCATGTGTTACTCAGCATGACATCATCTAAAGAACAGGAAACCCCCCCAGCGCGTCATTTAAAACAAACACGCACGCGCGCATCGGATTTCCGTTAACATTAGTTCAGTTTCCCCCGTTCAAACTGGCCTATAAAGTCGCGAAACCGCCTAAAAACGCTAAAATAACGCACAAGGACGATCAATATTGTATTTTGTATGACCATGAACCGCTGTCTTACTTTTTCCTTGCGTTTTCTGGTCTTTCTGAGCGAGGTGCGCGCGGTGTAGAACTGCTCGAGCTCGTGCTCGGAGTCGCTCTGGCTGCAGTATCCGCTGCTCGCGCTGCTGCCCCACGTCATGTCCAACCGCTCGCAGTCCGTCATTATTATCACACCGAAATCGAGAGCACCGGGTCTGCGCGAGAACTTCCGCTGTGTCTGAGGAGGATGATGTGGCTGTCTGATGATAGACCTCGTGCAACCGGGAAGCAACCGTTAGGCGTGATTTGAAACCCCACCCTTCTACTGAGCCCCGCCCCCGGGAGTTTACGGCACACAGGCTCCTCCCACAATCCAGTCCTGCCCCTCCCCCTTAAAGCCAGCAGAACAATGGAAGATAAGATTGCTGTTTAAAACAAGTTTAAAATATCGTTTCTAAATATTTTCTAATCAATAAAAATATAATTAAACCTACTTATAATGATATAATCATTATTACAGAAATATATTTGCAATATATTACAAATATATAATGTATTTTAAATAGTGTTTATAATAGTAAATAATAGTATGAATATATTTTAAATAATAATATTTATTAATATTGTCGTTGCTGTTGTTATTATATCCATTAGCAATTTGCTAAAATGCATAAAATTCTATAATATAAAATAAATTATATATATATATATATATATATATATATATATATATATATATATATATATATATATATATATGTTTACACTCTTACGGATATAAAAGGTTTATTTAATTATAATAATATTAAACAATTATATAACAATAATATTATTATTAATAATAATAATTATATCCATTATTATAAAAATGAACAAACATTTAATATGACAGAAAAGTTGTGAAACAAAAAAACTAATCACTTAATCAATACTGCTGAAAATGAAAAATATAATTTACATAAAATTATAAAATAATGAAATACATTTAAAATTTAAATAAAGTTTATTACATGTAGATTAACATTTACATTAAATGATACACTCATGATAGTAAATAACAGTATAAAAAATATTTGACATTATTATGTATATCAAATGCATATAATAATAATAATAATAATTACTATTATTTTTACAAGCATAATTGCTGGGTTTCAGGAGGATATATACATATATAAATATTTCATATATTCTATGTCATCTGCATAAAATGTGCGGCTGGAAAAAGCCTTGTGAATATTTAAAAGGATTTGTAGTATAAGAAAAACCATCAACCAAATGTTGCATTGCCAAATGAGATTTTAAGATGATCTGCACACTTGTAATTAGATAAGAACTCCCTTGTGAAGCAGCTTACTTCATTCACCCAGCTGTCACCATATCACTCTCAACCCATAACTCAACACACACTCACTTACTCTGAAAATCAGTAGCAGATCCCTCCTTCACTGTGACTACAACCTTCTATTATTATCTAAACAGTAGCTCATTATAAACCAAATATCCCATGCCACTTTAAATATACAGACATGGTTAATAAATTCCACATTTTCAGAAAACATAAAAAAATAAAGGATAGTCGATGTATTTGCATTTCAAAAGCTAAAACATAAGCAGCTGCTCCTCTGCGGCGCTGTCGTAAATTGCGCGTGTGCAGAACGGTAATAAACCCGCGCGAACGGCATCTGGTGCACTGAGACGCTGCTTTACGTCTAGCGACAGATGACAGGGTGGAACGATTTCATTAGGTTTAAATGTAACGTCTGTGCACATCTCTGATTTACATTGACTAGTAAACTCTCCTCTGTATGGTGTTAGTAGTTCGCTCACCACATTAGTGTCCGTCTCGATCGTGTCCTCGCAGTAGTTTAGCTGTTCGCCGACGGCGTCGCAGTTCAAGCTGCAGTCCAGTTGAATGAAGGGTTGACAGCGGTAGTGACAAGTGTAATTACAGTCTAAAAAACACAAATGTTCATTCATTCATGCACAAAGCCAAACCACAAATACTTAGAAATTTAGCTGTCTTGAAAAATAGGGGAAAAGCAACTGTTGACGGTAGCAACTGACTTCTATAGTATGAAAAATAAAACTATGCAAGCCAACGGCAACATTTTTCTAAATATCTTCTTTTGTGTTCAACAGAAGGGATAAACTCTTTCTGGTTAGAAACCTGAGGATTGAGTAAATTATGACAGAATTTTTATTTTATTTTGGGTGACTGTCCCTTTAAATACAGTTTTCCATTCACAGAGCTGCAGTTTAAGAGATCAAAAGTCTGTTTTTTGGTGGCACAAACTGAACCTTTGACAGAGAGGTCAAGCGTTTCCAGTCCAGAAGGGTCTGAATGTACAGCGCCGCCTGCTGGTCATGCTGATGTGTATATTCTGGGTTACTTGATGAATAAATCATCCATCTGTGGTCTGGTTTCAACTGACCTATTTTTCTCAAGGCCTTATGAAGTGTAAACACAGTGCTGATTATGATCGTTTTAATATTTGATCACCTAATATGAAGCAAGATAAATACAGGAAACTATATTTTTACCTTTTCTGAAGAAAATGTGGGTAGTACTTGCAAGTCTCACTGTTATAACACTAAAAGATATTCTGGGATGTTGCCCGAGAATTGCTAAAGTGTGGTTGCTAAAGCATTCATTTATGAATTAATGCAGTTATTTATGCATTTATTTATTTTCTCTTTACTATTTTTGTTCTTTGTTTTCTATATTGTATCTGTTCTGTTGTTTGTTTATGCAGGTTTTTAATTGAAATACATTCAAAGTCAGTTGCACATATTTTAACAACTAATCTGCATGCATCTGCATTCATTTATTTATTCATTTTTCATAATGAAATGAATTCAATTAAACGCACAGTTCAGGTATTAAACTATTTATTGAATTTATTAATTGTTTATTATGCTTTTATTTTAGTACTTAATCACAATTAATCGCATACAAAATAAGCTTTTGTTCATAATATTATATATATGTGTGTGTACTGTGTATATTTATTATGTATATATCGAAGACACACAGTATATATTTTGAAAATATTTACATTCATATTATTTATATTATATAAATATATTTAATATATAAACACAACATATTTTTCTTAAATATATACATGTATGCATGTGCATTTATACAGAAATAATAAATAAACAAAGTACACACACACATATATTATGTACGCAAAAACGTTTATTTTGGATGCGACTGATCGTTGTCCAGCCCTAATTTCTTTATAGATTTACATTGTATTAATACATGTATTGGTATTTTTTATTTGCTTATTCTATTTTGCATTATTATTTTAAATTAACTGCATGTATTTTAACATCTAATCTTTATGAGGTTATTTAATTTAATTTAATTTATTGTATGCTTATGTTGGGTATTCATTCATTTGTGACTTACTCACCATAACTAAACTGACATTATTGACTGATTCCTCTTAAATTTTTTAACCATGTATTTACGACACACACCCACACAATCTCTATCCAACATGGGACGCTTTCTAAACTGTCCGTTTCCCTGTCTAAACATCCTTTTCCTATTGACTCCCGCTCTCCGAGGGCCAGATTGTCTTGACGGCAGCAGAAGACAGATATGGCAGTGTAAATGTTCTCTATTATCTCCTAATGACTCACGTGTGCAGCGGAGGCTCTGACGGTACAGGCCCCAGATGAACTCTCCACAGAGGTCGCACCAGCTCAGCTGCGTCTGGCTGCAGGGCTGGAAGTCGTGTCCCCATCCCGGTTTACACGTCAGCCAGTCAGGGTCCTCCAGACGCACACGCTCCCCCACCATCCGCACCACCTTCCCTTTACTCCACCTGTCTAGAGTGGGCCCAGCACCGGGCTGCGGGCCGCTAGGGGGCGCTAACTCGATGCGGTCATCCGGAGTCAAGTCCTGCAGTTCAATAAGCTCACATTTTGCCATATTGGGAACACAGGAGGCTGAAAAGCATGGCTCATTAGGTCATAGGAGATGATTTATAACTTCAGACCACTTCAGAGTGATCCTGTTTACACCAAACCAGGCCGACAGACTTCGGGTCTGGTTCTGATGTGTTTGCATATCCTGGCTCAGAACAAACATGGATCACTTTGTCGATCCTACAGTCTGAATATAAAAGAGATGATGGTTTTTTGATGAGTTTTCAGAAAGATCAGTTTTCAGAAGCATCTGGCTCAATCTGAGGAGAAACAACAGAGATTAGATTATACTCTATATTGTGGTTCTGTATGCAAATGTGGACAGTTATAATCTTAGGACTCCATTAATGTGTTTTACTATCATATTTATATATATTAATTTCTTTAAGTAAGGACCCTTGATATACGTTGAACAGAATTAAATGTTTAGTTTAGTAAACATCAGAGAGAAAGTCAACAAATGGGAATAAATGTGGATTTAACATTCCAGTGGGTTCGTGCAAACAGATCTGTCCTTTACACAACCACTTGACAGCATCTATCTGGAGGCTGATCAGTATGCGTGAGGAGGGGTATATTGCACTCGAGGGTGTTTTGGACCATTTTTGTTGTAGGGCACCTCTTTTGGCTACTGTCCCAATCCAGAGAACGGCCCTGAACAACCAACCATTAACAGAAAGAGGCACAAAACTGGGTCACAAGAGCATAGTGAATTAATAAGTCATGAAATAGACAAAAAATAGTGAAGAATAGACCAGAACAGAACAGAACAGACTGGAATAGAATAGAATAGAATAGAATAGAATAGAATAGAATAGAATACTGGATAAAGATTAGATCTGAAAGCCTGTGCAACTGGCAAATGACTTGGGAAATAATGCAGATAATTAGCTAAAAGAATAAGCAAATAAATAAATGCACCAATAAATGTGTGACTACTTACATACATGTATAAATCTATAAATACATGCATAAAAATAATAAATGAATAAATATATTTTACATTTAATTCATTTAATTAAAATCTTGTTTACAGATTACAGATCGTGTGCTTAAAATATGACTTGAAATGCATTTACGGCATGAATAAAATAAGTAATAAATAATGAATGCATAAATAATCAAATCAAGAGATTAGAATACAATATAGAAAATAAACGAACAGGATAATAAAATAAATAAAAGCATGAATGCATACATACAATAAATTATATATTAATACAACAACCAGATTAAAAACTAATGTGAAAATGTGTAGCAGCCATTCATTACAGACGAATAACACACAGAAAAACTAAAAACAAATAAACAAATATTAGGAATTAATCTCTTGCAGATTAGATTAGCAGCCTGACGTCACTGAGAAAAATCCTCCAAATTTCAGAAAGTAACTATTTTTGTCAAAGTCAGGTTACAGTTTCACTCATAATAGACCTCTTGTGGTAACTCTTTAAGTAGACAAACCTACCTTAAACCGAAGCAAATCGCTAGTAATGGTCAGATTGACAGTAAACGCGTCGGTTTCTCAAATCCGCTCTTGCGTCTCAAATTAAGAGTAACTTAATCTCCGCTTTTGAGAGCAGATCACGCAAACGATCGCGCAAAACTGAGAAAACGTCTTCCATAACGCTCAAGCCTGAAGTGAACACGATCCTCCACCGGCAGCTAGATGTTTCCTCAGAGTTGTTTTCTCGTGATTCGCACTCGCAGCCCTCACTTTCTCCTCTGAACGCGCACCTTGTCCAGCGCGACCGATAGCGCGCTTGTGCGCATGCGCCGTGGACTCAGATTAACGCTTAATCCGGTGTGATCTGTCCTAGTTTGAGCGGACATCGTTTCCTGAAACATTTGGTGGCCCCTTTGGTCTCATAACGCGAACCCCCGCCCGTTGGTCTATTTAAAACGACCTTGTTTCAAATCAAACTCTCTCTTAAAGGGACAGAGCAGCCAAAAATGATTCACCCTCACGTCATCCGTTCCTCTGAGGAACGAAAGCAAGATTTTTAGAACGCAGCTCTTTCCCGTTAAAGCGCGTGTGAAGTTTTGTAATTATGCATACGTGTTGGATATGACCTTAGGAAACTGAAAAACGGCAAATTAGAAGATCAGTTCACTGTACCGAAATCTAGTGCACTCAACTCGCTGTGCACTAAGAGTTGGCACACAGGCTTGATGTAACTCTCATTCTGTCTTTTTTCTCTGATAGCGGATGTCTTCTATCATCAGGAAGGGAGGTCTGGAGACCCACAGGGGGAGATAAGGAGGCTTCTGTTCTCCGTTTAGGAGTCACAGGACACAGGAATTGGTCGTCAGTGTCTGATTTTGTTACATTCATTGCATTCACTGAACAAGCTCTGCTGTTCTCTCTGATATATGACTGCAACTATATTAGAGTCCAATGTTGGATTCAGAATAAGAATCCAGTATGCGGTTATTAATCTTTAATCAAGAATATAAACTGTTTCGTTAGTATATGCATGGATCAATGCCAAGATGCATTTCGTGTACTGAGAAAATAGATTTGTTTCACACGGAAACTGTGAATGAATGACTCTGTAATAAAAGTGGTGTAATCTTCAAGTGAACTGGTACGAAGTACTTGAGTACGCACATCATCATCATTATTATTATTATTATTATATAAGGTAATTCAAGGTAAAAATGTAATCGACTCCTGTATAAATTGACTGAAAATCAATAAAATTAAAATAAAACATAATATAAAATAAATATAATAATTTAAATAAATCTAAATAAAAAGTAGACAAAACATACTTTTAAAGGTAATAGTAAAATAGAAAATAGTTAATCTAAAAATAAATACAAACACAAAAAAACATACCTTCAAAGAAGGTTTATAATTGTTTTATAATTAATCTATCAATATTCCTATATAAATAAACGTACTTTCTCAAAATACAATTGTATAATACACAGTTATATTGTATTTTATTAATACTAATAAAAAAAAAAGGTCTAATTTCAGTTAAATCTACACTGACACAAATAACAGTGAACTGTGAAGGGTTTAATAATTTGCGGAATCTGGGGAACAAAGTTCAGTGTGATCCCTGCAGGACAAACGATGGAAAGAAAGACATGCATATAAACATCTAATCCCACGTCAGCGCGAGCAGGGGAATTTCTAGAACAGAGCAATCTGGAAGAAATTATTACTATTATCGACAAAATAAAAGATACCTTCCTACAACAAGACTTCGGCATAAGCTAGATCAAATTCTTGAATCCTGTTAAGTGTTTAGACTTTAATTTATAGCAGTGACAACAAACAATTATTAAACATTGTATTTATATTCTGTGAAAAAATCAGATTTAAGGTATGAGACTTTTATTTTGACAGGTGGTTTGTTACTGGAAATCAGAGTTCCTGGTTGAGATTGCGAGCAGCTCAAATGGGTTTGATTGTGTATGTCCTGTAGTGTGTAGATCTGAGAAGAGTCAGTAGAAGCGGAATATGAGCGTCCATCACGAGTCGGAGCCTAAACTGTCCCGCTGTGCTTCATCACTGAGCCGATGAGACCTGGATCCAGCGAGCAGCGTGACAGTAAACAGTTGCTGAAGAGAGCTTATTAACATATTCACTGAGCTGCGCTGCTACAGAGTACATACGATGATATCTTAAGCAACTCAAAGACAAATCAAAGTTTTTTTTGTTTTTTTTTTAAATGTTGCACAAAATCTTTTTCCTGTTTAATTAAACAATTGTAGACCATTACGAAAACGTATTAAATATTATTATTATTCATAAATTTAAATATGAATAAAGTATTAAAATTGTAAGGAGCAAATATTTCTAAATTGGCAGAGATCTGTTTTTGTTTTTTTAAATTTGGACAAAGTTTCCTGTAGTGAAAATCATTTTTGTTTTACTTTATTATTTTATATAAATTATTTAAAAAATATTAATATATTAATTTGTAAACAACAGGTAACCTTTTTGCTAAAATGTAAAAAATCTTGATTTTCTCTACTATTACATATCACGTTTATAATGCCTATTGTATGAACAAATGATGTATGTAGATTTTTCATAAGCTTGTGCACTTAATATTTTGCATTTCACAATTTTACACTTTTAATCTGCATAAAGTGCATGATGTTAATATTTATATTATATGAATATTTATTAACGGTTATAAAAAATACACACACAGACACACATATCTATCTATCTAATATCTATCTATATATGTCATATCTATCCTTCCATCCATCCATCCATCCATCCATATATATATATATATATATATATATATATATATATGATATATATATATATATATATATATATATATATATATATATAGTAATTCTAAATACAGGAAGAGTCATGTTTATTTATGTTAAAACAATATTTAATAAATACAATATCATTTGAATGTACTGCTCTCCATGCTGGGAACAAGAGATGACGTGTGGACACCTCCCTGGACAGCGTCTGTATGAGATCACGTGTGTTTGCGGGTTCGACTGCTGAAACGCTCACAGATCGAGGTCTTGAACTCACCTATGGGGAAAAAAACCCTGCGTCTCTCGGATAGAGGGATTTTTTTCCTTCTTAAAAAAAGATTGAAAACGTACAAAAATAAAAATAAAAAAAGAATGAAAATGAATTACTCTTCAGCATTATAAATAAATATTTCTGCTAAATTTGTACATAGTTAAAAGAGAAAACAAAACTAATACATAGGTATGCCGTAAGATGTAAAAAAAAAAAAAAAAAAAAAAAAAAAAAACATTCAAATAACAATGAAAAAAAGATATAATCACATGTTAAATGCACACCATTGTTTTTATATAACAGCGTCTGCAGACTCAGGCCAAAGTTCACAATGTGGGTATCTGCCAATCAGAAAGCAGACTGTGGGAGGAGTCAAAATAAAGAGCTCTAATAGGCACAGAGAATGAACAGTGTTATTGGCTGTTAGTCACAGGTCAACCAGCGCGCAAACGAGTCAACATTAACAAAAACATTTAAAACATTGAGATTCTTCAAAACGGCCCAACGAACACTTTGGTCATGACTATAGCCCCAACACAGATAAAATTGAATGAGCGCACAGATGATCCAAAGCGCAAATTTAGAAACAATTAACGACTAATAGGGTCGCATAACAGTCTACACATTCGTAAGATGATCCCAGTAGAGAACAACGGATGATTTTGTTTGCTACGCAATTGAACGAGAACACAGATCCATTTGTCTGCTTTAAGGCTAAGATCGAACTAAACGCACTAAACTTACACCCCTCCACCAAATTTTAAAGGCTAACATGAAAATACATTCGAGTTTTTAAGGTTTTCCTTGTTTTTGTTTTTTTCTCAAAGGAAAGCAAAAAGGTCTCGGCGGTGCTAATGCTAGGCATGGCTTCTGTCGTTCTATGATTCAATTGTTACGAATCCCCCCCGTTGCCCAGTCTGCGATTTGAAACGAATATGAATATTCATGTAGGACCACCGTTTACAAAAGTAATAGTAGTACTTACAATTATAATAAAAAAGGTCACATATGTTTTTTCCGTTTATCATTCCAGGTGATGCTACAAGGTCTAGCAAACGGCTAAGTATCTCTAAAGTATTCTCTTACGAATACAAACAGTCTGTAAAGACAATCACATTTAAGTTCGGTATTCTCTCTGAGGGAATTCCTCAGGTCCGTGTCCAGGCCCTCGCGGGATAGATACGATTAGGGCTCTTCACATTAGCCCCATACTCTGGTCCCTTAGGGTAAAGAAAAATATATAATCGCCTTTCTTAACTCCATGCATATTCAGCATTTGGATTTATATATTTTGAGCTCCATCCAATAGGATTCTTCCATTTGGAACAACGGAATCCAAGGCAGCCAATCACTGGCCCATCACCTCTATGACATCGTCGTCCGAGCTGCTCTCGCCATTTTCTGCAAGCGAGGGGTGCGTGTCGGGGCGGTTGAACGCTGCCCCCAGCAGGCCGGAGGAAGAGAGGAAATTGGAGGCAGTGGAGGCAGGGGTTGGCGCAGAGGACAGGCCTCTAGGGTGTAGGGACCCAGGGAACAGCGGCTGGGAAAATGGTACCGGGAAGCCAGAGAGCATGCTTGCCATGCTGGGGTTCATGAGAAAGGGTGTGAGCGAGGAGGAAGTGGAGGACGATGACGAGGAGGGCACAGAGGATAAAGAAGGGGCCAGAATTCCAGCATGGGTGCTGGATGTGGTGTTAGTCGAGCAGGTCGTGGAAAGAGTGCTGTTGGACATGCCAAGTCCGAGTGGATCAGTGGGGAACATGGCATGTAGGTCACCCAGAGTCTGACCGGCTTGCTGTAGGAGGTGCGACCTGCTTCCAAGAGAGGGGGGAGTCATGTGACCCAGTGCGCCCAGCAAGGCAGGGTTCAGTCCCATGGATGGGAACCCATATCCGCTGCTTAAAGGAAATCCCGGGTAACTCCCGGCTACACCGGTTGATGTTGAGGTCCGTTTGACGCCAAGTTGTTTGGATGTCCGACTTTCCAAAAGCTTCCGCTTCAAACTTTGAATGTCCACAGACGACGCGATGTCACTGCTGAGCTGCCGGTGTTGGTCGGGGATTCGAACTGGGTTCTGGATGGGTCGGTCCACTTCGGAGGGTTCGGGTGTTCCTGAAGATGGCAAGTTTTCTCCTGCTGGAACCGGGTCCTTGTTACTCTGGAATTCTCGGAGCAGCTTGGGGCTGTCTTGGGGCGAAGGACGAGGAGGAGCCTCGAGGGATAAACGTTTTGGCTCCTGAGGCGATGCACGACCATTACTGACAGAATGCAAGGGAGGGCCCGATTCCTCTGTGAGACAGAAAGATTTTGTTAGTTTATGTTGGTGTAGACTACTAGGTAAAGATCTGAGGTGGTCACTGAAAGATTGTAGAGGATTAAACCATCAACAACAAAAACTGTGGTCTAGATCAAGGTATAGGCCTCTACACGCATGTGACTACTGCGGGATACTATCAAGTTTTGAATTATTGAGTGTGGGAGTCGTAGGAAAGATGAACCGTTTCAGGTTAAGTTTTCAATCTTCATTTTGCCCTCTACCTTTATCAATGGGCCTTTATTCAGGACAAAATATTGCAGGAACAGGACTAAAAAAACACCCATCCTACACAGACCTCTAGATCATGTGAAACAGAGGCCCAAAAAGGAAGATCTTTGAAGCAACAGATCTTTTGTCTTTAGAAAAATGCGCAATGGTGCTCTTTGCACAATAATCAATTTTCTGATATTCCTACTTGCATCGAATGCAATAGAAAGTGCATAGCATATACTAACTATTTATCCTCAAACTCAAAGACAATGGTACAATTCTCATTTAATTTCTTTTGTTTTATCATCTTCTGAATGTCAGTTAAAGGAATGGCTTAAAAGTTCGGAATTAGGAATATCCCCCAATCACTATCATTAACAGTCTATAAAAAGGGATCAATTGTGTTTCTACTTATGCCAGAAGAACTGCTAATACAAATGAGCAAATTAGCACACCTCTTGAAGCTGAGGCTCCTCCTTCCGGTGGTCTTGGCTTTCCGGAGCGGATGGCAAATATCCTCCCATCATTGGTCCTGATATACGTGCCTGCAGTAAAAATGACAGAATAGTAAGCGAATGAACCTTACCAACACTCAGTGAACAGCCAATGCTCTCAACAGTTTTCTGAAACTGAGGCACCTTTGGATCCTCTGATAACGTGAATACTCTCTCCTGCACCGATCCGGGCTTGGACATCTGTGCTGCTGTTGGAGCCAGGGATCACAATATCTACAGAGCAAAGACATTTAATCATGAAGAAGCTAACTGGGAACAAGAAGTTGCAAGCACTACAAGTGAATTGACTGTACCAGTGGTAGTGACAACACGCTGCACATAAACACCGGCCTTTTGCAGGTAGTTGACGGGGAATCCCGCGCTTGAACCGGGGACGCCCATGGGTACCTGTCGGGGCATCATGGGAATGGGTGTGGACTGAACTGGCCTCACGCTTGCAACTGGTTTCTCCTCTAAATGAGGAGGGGGCCGCCTGAACGAAAGATTTGGATAAGCAAACACATTTTAAAATACTCTTGAAACAGAAGGCCGATACATTTAGGGTTTCTGTGGTGGACTCACCAGTTCCTTTGGCTGAAAGCAGGGATATTGGTGAGTCTCTGGTCGCTAGCTGGGTAGTAATGTGCGTAAGAGGGCCGCTGATACGGCACGGATGCCCGCTTCTCGTCTTCATAGCTTTTTTTGGCTGCTCTCTTTTCCGCTTTGGTCAGTTTCAAATCCTTGCGGTCCATCAGGAGAGACTCGTGATGGAACGGATGCTGGTGTCAAAAACAGACCGATATTAGCATAGGCGACTGAATGACTTATTAAGGAAGGAATATTAGCACTCTAGTGACTTAATCTTATCAATATTCATAAGTTAAACCTTCAGCATTGTAGGATTTAGAATGTCTGAAATATTCCAAATAGTATAAATGTTTGCTGGTGTGAAATTCTGATAAAAATGTCCTTATGTTATGGGATGCTCCAGTAAGGTTATATAGTAACGTAAGCTCAACCTAATTAATATCCTTAAGTTCACACCAGTAGGATTCATAATTTAGCCAGAATAGTTCAAATTGGAAACTTAATAGCTGATGTATAATACAGATAAAGATAATATGTTACAGGACTGGATGTTTCACTAAGGTTATATTAAAGACTAAAATACCCAAGACGTGTCACTAGTTTTGAATGGGGAAAAATGCAATGCTCAATATGGCCGCTCAATCGCAGGAAGCTCCCCCTTCTGCATGAAAGAACTTTGTTTGGAATAATACATTTGAAAACTGGTGTGGAAAGAGTACTTACCTTGGTTAAGAGGTGTGGATATAACAGGCAGGCTTGTTTAATGACAATTTCCAAGTCCTCACCAGGGACCAGCTCTGATTGGCTGGGATCAGGCTCCTCCTCCACAAAGTGCAACAGCGAATCCACTTCCTTCCGGGTGAAGTTGAGGACAGGGTTCAAATCATCCACGACTCGATCTGGTCAATAGGTAATCATAACCTCAGAACTGTTTTCACATGAAGACAAAAATATATATAATTTCGCAGACTTTCCGCCCTCTCTTACCAGACATGCCCTGCTTGGACACCTGCCGGTCGTAGATCTTCTTCTCCAGTGTGAAGTCACACACCAGCCTATAGATGTGGCAAGGCTTGCGCTGGCCGTAGCGATATACGCGACAGACGGCCTGAGCATCATGACACGGATTCCACGACGCGTCGAAAACCACCACGCGATTAGCGCCGATCAGATTCACCCCCAAACAACCAGCCCTGCAAACACAGCAGCCTGTTAGTCCAGACCTCATTGTTTTGTCTGTATTTGTGGAATATATTTTATGCTCAAGTTCACCTGGTGGACAGCAGGAAGACCCAGGCTTGGTTGTTTGCCGGGTCGTTAAACTGGTTGATGAGTCTTTCTCTCTCTGAAGCCGATGTGCTCCCATCCAACCCTGCAATGAGACAAAAAGCAAACAAAAAACTGTGAATTTAGAAAGAACAAATACTATAAACGACAACAAACCTTAGGAAGCTGACCTATAGGCCACAGAAATGAAAATTATTAATAAATATTTAATATGGGTCTGTAGCGCTGTCAAACGATTAATCGCGATTAATCACATCCAAAATAAAATGTGTACTTTGTTTATTATTTCTATATAAATCCACACAAAAATGTATATATTTAAGATGTTATAACTTAACTAAAAACTTATTTTGAAAGTGATTGATTGCGATTAATCGTTTGACAGCACTAGTGTTTTGAGATGCACTGCTAAAATATTTGAATAGCAAATTTTCGTGATTTTATTTTCTCTAGATATATTATAGATCATATTTTATTCACGAATAAATAATAAATGCTTAAATTATGACTTAAAAGCAACATAACATGAATATTACAGATTATAATAGTTATTTTATTGTTATTAAACTTATAAGACACTTATTCACATGTATTAGTTTCGTTTCACACAGTATAAACAAGGCTTTTAAAAATATAGCGGTCTTTTTATTTTATTTTAAATACATTTTAATTAATTACGAATTAATTATTAACTATAATGATTATTATATTATTTCCAAAATGTATAGAAGTTAAAATTCAATCAGTTAAATTTTCATTTTAAAATTCTAATAACTGCTCCAGTTTCCATTTCATTCATTAAAAATACAGCTGCATTTATTTGTCAGGAAGAGGGTCCTTCAAAGGGAAGAAGCTTTCAGTAAAACTTTGTGCATTTTTGTAATTTCTGTTACTTTTTAAGCTGCGGTCCATACGTTTTGCCTCTTTGTTGCCATCTATATTTGAAAACCTGGAATTACAGTTCCTTGTGGAGTAACATTCCAGCGCGGATGAATCTGTTTTGAGGTGGATGTGTAGCTGTCAGTCAACGCACGCTGTACTTAGTAATCACAGACTCTACCCTACATCTTGGAGATAGGACCCAAACAAGAGTTTTCACCATAGATGGTCATCTGAACAAGTAACAAGTCTGTCGCGCTTTGTTCTGACCAACTGAGGTACAGTCTGGTACATTTCTATACAGTCTAATCTAGTCGACACACCATTCGAATTTCACATTAAGGAATTAATTTATCCCAAATACACATCTTGCGTAAACCCAAGCTTTCTTACAATACCAACGCTGGTTCTTGGCATCAGCAAACGACTGAAAACTCACTGTAGTAATTGACGTTCCGGACCCAGTTTTGCATCCCAGCTTCTGTTTGGATCGGCATGGGCCTCCGACTCAGGAAATCTTCCATAACCGTAAGCGTTGATAAACTCTGACTGCAAGAATCACACACAGATAAAGAAGCCAGTGTAAACGTTGAGGTCAGTGTAAAATAACAGCGCGACTGACAGTTCAGGATGAGTAAGGAGAGATTACAGAAAGAGGCAAACACTGTCACACATAAAAACTGCAAATGTTTCCCACCTGAAAACAAGCATTTTATCTCCTCGTTTGACACTCTCGTCAATCAGGTGGAACAGCAGAACCATTTTGGCCGAGTTCTCCAGAACACCAGTCTGGTAGTTGCTCATGATGTCTTTTGCCTAAAACAAAGGATTCAAATGTGTTCATAATATGCAGAAATTACATCATGACCCTCAACATTTCCAAATAAAATCTATTCAAAGTTCAGCAGCCTGGCGCAAACAAAGACCAATCAGAATATTTACTTATAGAAATGTCTTAAAGGTACAGCAGCAAAAACAGCTGCTTCTAAGAGACAAGACTGCAATTTCTAACATTATAAGTTAAAAACTAAATGCTAAAGGCAAATGAGAAAGAGAACAATGTGTTCCGAGGACTGCACGATTTGGGGGAAAAACACTAATTGTTAAATGCACTAATTTTTTTAATGCATTAAAAAAGCTTGATGTTTGCTGTAGTTGTTTTAATAAGATTTAATAACATTTTAATAAGAAGAAGAATCTAACAATATAAAAATCTAAATGTATAAAATAATAATAGATACAATTATATTTATTATTAGTTTAATAATTATTGCATTATTAGTGTAAATAATATACATTAGTAAAAGCATAAATATTTAAAAGTGAATAGTTTGAACTAAATAAATATATAAAGAAATATGACCATTTAATACAGAATAAATATAACTATTGAAATATTTCACTGGGAAAAAAAAACTAAAAAGTAATATAATATTTTTAGTTTATGGTACAATTTATAATATTATAATAAACTAATATACATAACTGTCTTATTTTCAAAAGTTATACCAACAAGCTTCTGGTTTGGCAAAAACTCATGTCTCATGGTGAGTTCACACCAGATGCCTCTCCGAAAACGGCGAAACACATTTTTAAATGTGTTTTTAAATTGCGCTGTCTTTATAAATAAACCACATATTTTTAAACAACTACATTCTCACCTGAAATACTTTTAAAATTACATTTAATGATATAATAACGGTAATATTTTGAAAATTATCAGAATAAATGGTAGTTGAAACCTCAATGCTGCGTGAACTCAACTGGCAGAAGCCCCCCACAACACCAAGTCGCATCTGGTGTAAACGCCCCATTAAAGCTTTTGTTGACAACAGCTGGTTTGTAAGCGCCACTTTTTTTTAAATATACTGTGAAATTAGCCACTGAAAACACTGGTTAACATGTAAAACATCACAGAAACATGCATCACATTCTAAAGTGTGCAGTGTTACCCATTCATATGTGATGACTTGGTTGGCCTTCTCCTGTAAGGGGTTCAGGGGTCCCATAGCAGCCATCTTGCTGTTGGCCGGGTCGGACGACTTGCCCTTTATTCCCGGAGCGGAGCAGCGGGTCGCGCCGGTGGAGTTGAGGTCATCCAGGTCAAGATCTTGCTCATTGGCCAGATTTTCCTTCTGCAGAGCTTCGTACAAAACGTCCGGATGATTCCAGATCTACGGATGCACAAAAGAGTCGTACGTATATCAACAACTATCTCTCTCTCTATATATATATATATATATATATATATATATATATATATATATAAGGTACACAACAGGTGCGTCTTTGGGGTGGAAGTACCTTGCAGCAAACACAGAAAGCTTTAAGTGGGTTGAGTCCGAGCCACCCGGTGTTTCCCGCCTCCCTGAAGCGGTTCATGAACTCCGTATAGAGCGCCCTCTGCAGGCGGGACAGTCGTACCAGGATCACGTGCTCCTCTTTCGCCGGAAGCTGATTACGGAGAACATCATGACCTCGCCTGGCCACAGAGAAAACAGCTTTATTTTTTACAAATAAATTGTGCAACTCAAAAATGCCATTGTTGTTCTGCAAGCAAAAACTGTGACCCAAAATAAGAATAAATATTTAATAATGATAGCTCACCTCTGCACGAAGCCCTCCAGCAGACTGTGCAGGACGTGACTCCTGTACCTCATGAGCTGGACGTCCTGCGGTGTGCTGTCTATACACTGGCCGTTCAGAATGGGCCGCTCGAACATGTTACTAAACTCCTGCCGCGTACCGAGGAAATCGGGCCGGACGAAATCCACCATGCACCAGTACTCGATCAGGTTGTTTTGCAGTGGGTATCCGGTGAGAACCACCCTCCGCCGGGACCGGATGTTCTTCAGTGTCTGCGAGGTGCTGGCGTGGCAGTTTTTGATACGGTGGCCCTCGTCACATATGACGACATCCGGCCCAGGGCGTGACAGTGCTCTCTCAATCCCTGAACACCACAGAGGACACGCAAAAACTCATTATAGACCATCACCAGAGTAAACGGCAAACATTTTCCACCCGCAATCCCCGACGGACCTTTCATGAGCTCCTGCTGACGGTCCTCCTCGTCCAGGTCAATTATTACAGGTCCCGCGGGTTTCTTGGACTTCCTCTTGCGGCCGGTCACAAAGCTCTTTTTGAGAGACAGCAGGCGGTACATCTCGTACCCCATTAGCAGCACCCCGCCGTCACGAGTCCAGTCCTCCACGACTTTGGCCCGGGCCACTGTGGTTCTGGACCAGATGCAAGAAATACATTGATGTGTCAACAGATGCTACAAGCCACTGAACTACTGATGAATTTTACCAACATAAACACTTTAACAACAAAGATCCCAAACATATCGTGAGAGATTTTATATTTCTTCATTTTGTGGGTAAATCTTGAAAAAAAAATTTAATAGATAATTATATTTTCCATAATATATAGCCTATTTTTGAGACCAAATTTTATTCTGTCAGTGTAAAATTATTGTTACATGACAATACAGCACATTTTCTCTAACATTTAATTAATATTATAACACAAATAATTTAATTAACATGTAATAAAAATATTGAAACATTTTTTATAACAAATGACACTAAATTTAAATAACATTGTATATAAATTACACACACATAAATATTATATATATATATATATATATATATATATTAGTGATCGACCGATATTGATTTTTTATAACCGATACCGATACCGATTATTTGCATGTTTATGTACCCGATAACCGATATGCAGAACCGATATTTATTTACTGTTATACTTCTGTTTCTGACAATTATTACAACACAAATGAGCTGAAAAAAAACATTTTATTTATAACAATCACTCCTTCCTTGCATACAAAAAAAACTTTATATTTATACACAAATAAATAGAGGGGTCTGAGTCCATAAAATTTAAGTGCACTGTGCAAGTGCAAGTGTCTTTGTTTTAAAATAAAAGCTTTGATGAGGTAAAAAAATAAAAACGGGTAAAAAAATAAAGCACAAAAATGATTCTAACATATTGGTGGGGGCGGGAGGGCTATTTAGGAGTGCATAGCTATTTAATAGTGTAACTTAATACTCCCAGTTAAGCAGAACTAGGTTTTAGTGTAGAAAACAGAGTCTTTCAGCATTCTGCCCTGTAAGCCTGCTTCCTTCAAAAATTTCATGCAGTGGCCGTGCATGAGGCTTCCTGATCATCAACCCAGTCAGGTGCTGAGAAATATGAACAAACTTTTTTTCCCGAGACTATATAAAGTTAAACAGCACTTGTCAGTTGGCATTTTATGATCTAGATTCAATCTAACGTTAGATCATGAAATGCCAACTGACAAAGTGCTGTTTGACTATAATTTAATCAACCGCGATCGCGCATGGAGATAATAAATAATTAATTTCCACAAAGCGGTATATGTATATGTGTATTAGCGAAATAATTGTTATGTAGTAAATGATAATATAATCTAGTGTGTTTAAACAAGATAATCTTGTCAAAAGTTTCATTCAGTGGCCGTGCTTAAGCCTCCAGATCATCCGTCAGTTGCTAAGCAATATGAACAAACTTTCTCTTCTAGACTAATGGTGAGCAAATACAACAGATAGAGAATTAAATTCAACGCTTTTCAGAATCAGAATCAGAATCAGAATGAGCTTTATTGCCAGGTATGTTTACACATAGCGTACGAGGAATTTGTTTTCGTGACAGAAGCTCCGCAGTACAACAGAATAACAGCGACAGAACATAAAACACATAATAAAAGAATAAAAAAAACATTTTTTTTATTTTCAACATGCACTCATTCATGTCTGTTTTATTTAATTCATTTAAAGATACGTCTTTATTGGAGCAGGACATGACGAACACTACGTAACTCGATGAGTTCGTCTCAATTGTTTAGAAACAAGCTGCATAAATTAACTATATCAGGAATTTATGTCTCAGATCTCATTTGTGCATGTCTGTTATGTTAAATAAAGTTGATTAATTAAAGCAAACCAAGTAGAACATATATTTACCTGTGCACTGAGTTGTTGTTGACTGATCACCTCAGACGCCCGGGCTGCAATGGCGGAAATCTCAAAACGGCCACAAGATGGCGCCGTAAATCGGCGAATCCGATATTACAAAACCGATACCCGATTATGGAAAAATGCTTAAATATCGGGAAAAATATCGGTAAACCGATACATCGGTCGATCACTAATATATATATATATATATATATATATATATATATATATATATATATATATATATATATATATTTAAATACATCACTGTAATCTGTTATTAATTATATTATAACACATCTATTATAATAAATTAATAATAATGATAATAAATAACTGAAAAAAAATTACATTGTGTTAACATATTCAATGGTGATTCTTGTTACATTAAAACAATGTTTTTTTTATTTTTTATTTAAATCACCATAAAATTAAGCATTTCATTCATTTTATGATTATGTGAATAACAGACATTATTAATATATTGTTTTATTAACTTAATTTGTTAACATTGTCATTTTGTAATTAATTTATTAGTATATATATATATATATATATATATATATATATATATATATATATATATATAAAACATTATTAACATATTCCTATCACAAAAATGACAATGGAATTATGTCAATGACAACTTAGGACAGAAATGTTCTTAATTATCTATAAATAATGTCACAATATTAAACCAATATAAAAACTTCTCTCTTTTGATTTAGGGGTGCAATATGACCTAGACATAATACTCTTTCAGTGAGATTCACCATAATAATATTTGAAGTGCAAATAAGAGGAAGTGAAGCGCTCATACTTGTGCTCATCGTTGAGGATGTGAACCTTAAAGGTTCGAGGTAAAGCCTGGGCTGGATCCGTGTCGGGGGGAAGGGACTCAGCAGCAGGCAGCCAGAGATTAAACTCAGCCAGCCAGTTCTGTAGTGTATTCACCTGGAGACGAGAGGAGACATGAGACTCACACCTCTCTGACAGAGAAACAAACACCACCCCGGACCGTCTCTGCTTCTCAGACACTCACAGGTACAATGGCGAGGACAGTTTTGGCCCCAGTGTGCCGCAGCAGGACGTCGATAAAGGAGATGACCTGTAGGGTTTTGCCCAGGCCCATGCTGTGAGCCAGAATACAGCCGAAGCCACTGCTGCTCTTATAGCGCTCTAGAGACTCCACCAGGTTATCATACAGGAAACGAATACCACCGATCTGGAAGAAGAGGAAGAGACGTCGACAAACTGGCTCCACGTCCAAGTGAAATGGAGAAAAGCTCATCTCATGGCAGAAATGCGTGTACCTGGTGTGGTTTGACGGCGCGGGCGAGCTGCGGGGCGAGGAACAGGTCCTCCTCGTCTCCTGGGTGATTGATATTGACCAGCACTCTTCCCTGGGCGTCTGGCTGATTGAGGCTGTCGTTCACGTGTGACCCACTGCTCTCCTCTGTCCCGGGAGTGACGGAGCGATCCTCGTTGTTGTCTTCCTCGCTGCTTATCGGCAGGGTGTCTTCATCACCTGAACTCAACTCAATCACATCTGGAGAAACACAAATCAACATCAAGATACCTAAACCACAACTTGCTTCTTAAGAATATGCTTGCTTATATAAATATTTGAAAATATGCAGTATATTTATTTTTAAGTATAAAAATATTTTCTTAAAATACATATACACTTTTTTTTTTGTTACATGAAACTTGATAAATACATATGTATATTAGGTAAACATGTTGTTGTTTTAAAAAAACAATAATAATAATAATAAAAAAAAAAAATATATATATATAAGCATTACATTTGAAATATGTTAATAATAAATGAGATTTATTAAGCATTAGATTAATAAATGTTACAACAATAATCACATTTTAATTTATACACAGACATAAAATTGAACAGAAAACAATTATACAATAAAATTAAACATACATTAAACATTTGAATAATTTACACATATTATTGTTAATATTAATTTTAAATGTATTATAATTAAAAAATAAATAAAATTAAATTATGTAAATAAAATCGTTTTAAATGTTAGAATTGTATTTTTACAAACATTTTTGTTATCAAACTTTTATCACAACACATTTTAAATATTAACAATAAATATGTTTAATAAATTACGTAATTTTATATCAAATGTTATTTACATACAATGTTATTGTTACTGTTAAAAAAATTACTTTTAAACATTTTAAATAATTATGATATATGCAAATAATATTAAAAGTTGACCAAAAATCATTTGTAAATAATTATGTTTAATAATAATAAAAAATAAATAAATACAAACACACACACACACACACACATATACATATATATATATATATATATATATATATATATATATATATCCACCCAAACTAGTTTCTAGCATATATAATTTAATAATAAAAACATATGTAAATAATAAGAAATATTAAATAATATGTATATAATTAATGTAGCTAAATAATACTGTACTAGAACTAATACTTGACTTTACCATCTCTGAGGGCAGGCAGCTGAGGGGGCGGAGCTTCTTTAGCCTCGCCCTCGTCTCCGCTGCTGTCCAGACAGATCACTTCTTGTTTGAGACCTGGCACTGCAGTGGATAGATCTGACAACGGCGACAGCGCAACAAATTAAGTCATGACAACACCAACACTTCTGCAGAGGAGCAGCGGGCAGCAGTCGAGTCTCACCTGCGTGGAGGGGGAAGTCTTTGCGCTGCTGTTCGAGACGCCGCCGTCGCTCGAGCTCCTCCTGCTGGGCGGCTTTGGTTCCCGCTTCCAGCTGGTGCTCCTTGAGGACCTTCCTGCATGTCGGAGGGGAAAGATGATATTAGCAGGGAGACAGATGACTGTAATCGTGACGTCATTAACAAACACACAGGGCAATTTTGGATCAATAAGGGTTTAGTGTGGGCAATTATGACCAAGATACAAACCGAGAGAAACAACACTTCCTGTTGTTAGATGCTTATTGTGTTTGGTTAGCATTAACAAGACAAGAGGAAGTCGGAAGTAAACACTTCTTACTTCTCTTAAAACTTTACAGACAGACTTGTAAGTTATGAGGTTGTTAATTAAAGGAACATGCTTTTGTCGAAGCCATCTATTTGTATTAAATTCATTTTATTTTTAAAATCATACTGAATTTGTTGTGAAAAACTACATCACCCATCATTTTTTAGACGGAAAATTCCACCAATCAGAAACTTGAGATGCTATGCTGTGAAAACACTTAAATATTTGCATGCATTTGCGTTTTTTGCATATTGCATTATAGTTTACTAGATTGAGAATTGCAAGCATGTTCTTCATTACAGCTTTTCTGAAATGTTACATTCAAACACACAGATTAAGCAATAACTAATTGAATATGCACTCATTTGGAAACATTTTCCAGAACACTGGATAAAGCCAGATTTACAATTCTTGTTTCATTTTGCTGAAATTAGACTCAAAGGTTTTTCATCTCTTATCATCACTCCATAAATCACAAAATACTGTCAACAGCTAGAAAAAAACTAAAACTTTACCATGTTTTTAGGAATAAAATGTTATAAAAAACAAAGTATGTGTTATGTGAGCAAACCCCACAGTAAAATTCTTCAGAATATAGTTAAGAATAAAACTGTAAATTTTGTTGGATTATATAAGTGCTACTGAACAGGAGGAAACATTTTTTTAAAGATAAAACCCCCTTTAAATATAGGCATTGTAATTCATACAAACACAATTAAAGTGTCAGGGCATTGGCTCCAATAAGAAAAAAATGTAGGCGCCAAATGATTTTTTTTTTAGGGTGCCACAGAATAAAAATGTTTTATTATTTTTATTATTATTATTTTTTTATATCAGTCATATTGTCATGCGTTTACGTCGGATCTTTTCTTGACTTTATCAGCATTTTAATCCATAGATGACCTGGAAACTAACGTT
Source organism: Carassius gibelio (assembly GCF_023724105.1). Lineage (NCBI taxonomy): Eukaryota > Metazoa > Chordata > Actinopteri > Cypriniformes > Cyprinidae > Carassius > Carassius gibelio. Next base: position 21,176,774 of record NC_068417.1, on the reverse strand, counting down.
CCAGGTTTGGGCTGCTCCTGTATCCTGTAAATAAAGGTGCTTCACGATGCCACAGAAGAACTTTTTATTGTCTAAATGGTTCCATAAAGAACCTTTAACATCTGAAGAAGAACCTTCACGTTCCACAAGAGGTTCTTTGTTGCAAAAGAAGATTCTTCAGATTCTAAAAAGTGGAGCAAGATATGGTTCTTTAGAGAACCTTTGACTGAATGATTCTTTGTGGAACCAGAAATGCTTCTGTGATGAACTATTAAGCATCTTTATTTTCAAGAGTGTATGTCTTTCACACTTTCAGTCGGTTTTTATTAATGAATAAAATGCAGGAATTGAATCGTGTAGACAACAGGTCAAGTAAAAATCTTAAAATGCAATAGAGCATGAATAAAGCAAAATAAGTACATTTTAAGTTTATAGTTTTAGTCACAGTCTGGAGTCTTTACTGTAATAATAAAAATAAAAAAAAAACACTTCAAAGTGCATTTAGAAAATTTTCTTCGTGCAAGTCTGAAACTAAATGTTATGAATAGCCAAATAGCCCAAAAACTAAAATACTGAACTCAAAATAAAAATAAAAAACAATGTTTTTTTTTCTGTAGTGTTTGGTCAGAAAATATATAGTTTCTATGGTTAAAATCAACAACTTTATACAAGTTTTTTTTAATTTTTTTTATTCTCCACTTGTTTTAATTCAATTATGTCATTTGCGATGCTTCATGGGATTGTAGTTCTTTCCCACATTAAGTACAAAGTCCTGTACCTTTTATCTTTAGTCTTTATTTCTTTATAACTAAACTGCTTCAAATCAAAGTTTGTAATGTTGTGATTCACTTCGCAGCTGGTTGCTTTGATACATGCCTCATAGAGTTTTGACAAAAATTAATAATAATAAAAAAAAAAACCGTCTGGAACCGCCCCTAAATAAAAGCAGATGGGAAGTAATGCATTATCATCAAAGGGAGCTCCCTACCGGATGTTCCTCCTCAGGTGAGCGGGTTTAGAGGTTTTGGACTTCTTCTTGGTGTTGCTGTTGGCTGATGTGTTGCTGTGGCTGTCCGGGCTGGATGGGGGTGGAGAGCCGTGCCGGGATGACGTCCGTGAGGTGGACGCAGGGCTGGAGTCTCGGGACATCGGTGAGGTAGGTGCCGGGCTGGTCGCATCTCTCTGATCCTCGGCCTCCGGACTCTCAGGCTGATCTGTTGATCGAAATACCACGCCATCAATAATTGATTCACGGACTAACACCAGAGTGCACACATTATCGACGACGCTATGCTTTTATCCTCATGCAAACACGTCTCATTCAATGCAAGCAGGCGTTTGGTTGAGAGAGATGGTGGTGTGAACTGAAAACAGGGCTCACCGTCATCTTCCTCATCATCGCCATCGTTCTCTACATCCTCTTCCTCCTCCATGTCCTCTTCCTCCTCGCTGTTAAGGCTGGGCTCCAGGTCGCTCCCTGAGATCGCCTCTTCTGACATGACGTCGCCTGGGTCTCCAAGAGCATTACTTACACATCTTCATTCAAACCCCCTGAAGAACAAACACAGTCAACAGGAAGTCTTATTCTTTCTTTTGGAGAAGATTAAATGTTACTTTATCAAGGACAAAAAGGTTTGTAACTTTACAAAAGATGTCAATTTCAATAAATGCATTTCCGTTGAACTTTCTGTTAACCAAAGATCCCTGAAATAAAAATGTGGTACTGTTTTCACGGCACAACTTTCTTGATAAATGTATCTTGAGCAGCAAATCGGCTTATTAGAATAAAAGATGCACCGATCGAACGCCCAGGGTTTTCCGAAATATTTTTTCAACAAATGAAATACATACAAAATGAATAGACAAGATCAACGTATGCAATTATTTTAGTGCCAATTAGAACTGGCCCCAAACTTGTGAACGTATATCAGCATAAGATAAAAAAAAACACATTCTGGTTTGGCTACTATGTTTACTTTTCAGCTAAGAGGCTAAATTGTAACTACAAAACTAAACTGTTCGTATTATTGCGAAATTCACTTCAAACCAGGCGAGTCTCAGCTGTGATCAAACATCAGAGCAACACAGTTCAGCAACAAGAACAAAGAGTAACCAAAGAAATCTTATCTAAAAAAAAAAAAGTGTAATGAGAAGAAACAGAAGGAGCTAGAAGAAGAAAAAAACAGAAGAGGGAGTGAGAGATTCAGGCTTCTTACATAAGCGCGGGTTATATAAGAGAAGGCAGCGAGCGCTTGGCAGGCAGCGAGCGAGCGGTGTGTGAATGTAGGCCACGCTGCCTGTGACACACTGACACATTCACACAGTACAGCACAGCCTGTTCCACAACACACACTCATCCGCTCCGCCCCACACACACACACACACACCTGCCTCAGCAGACCGACCGACCGACGCCGCTTGGGCTTCAGTACAGATAAACAACTTTAACAAAGATCTCTTCAGGCGGTCTTCATAAACCTGTATCAGTTACACTCCCCTCTCTGTGTGTGTGTGTGTGTGTGGGCATGTTTTTGTGACATATCAGGACACAGCTCTGTGTAATGGCATGGGTATGACACAGGTATTACAAGGAGAGGGTGACTTATGAGGACATAACCCATGTCCCCATTTTTCAAAACGCTTATAAATCATACAGAATGAGTTTTTTGAGAAAGTAAAAATGCGCAAAGTTTCCTGTGAGGGTTAGGTGTAGGGTTTGTTGTAGGGTCATAGAATATACAGTTTTTACAGTATAAACACCATTATGGGATGAACCCACTTTTCAAAAACAAACATGCTTGTGTCTGTGGTAAATCATGTGACAAAGGCAGTTTGTAAATGACATGAAGGACAGTTAAAGATGACAGAGCCGTCACTTTTAAGTGAACTGTTGGTTTGAGGTCAATCTTTCTATTATTTTACAGGACAGTAGAAATCAATGACTTCGAGTCAAACCAGATGTTGAATCCGTGTGGATGGAAACGCAATCCCACACATGAACCATCAGACCATTATAAACCCACTGACCTGGACTCTTACATCACAAAACAAGAGCAGAAACACGATAAACCTCACTAAATTTCATCTCTTCCATTATGAGAGAGATCAGCTGCACCTGCGCTCACCACAACACAGTTTCCATCAAACAAAAACACAAACCCACATCATATACCACCGCACTAGAAGCACATTGTCTTATTTTCGTATCGGGCATAACATAAAAGTGTTTTAAAGCGCTTTTGTGGACTGCACTGAATGAGGCACGTTTACATAACTGTACTTGGTGACCATCGGCGCTGCTAACAGAAGAACAACCAGGCGGAAAACTCACCTAAGATCCGCGATACGACCCCCGAGCCACTGTAAACACATACACACAGATGTTTTGTACCGCTTTATACGCGTTGTGTATAAAACACATCGTTATTTGGTGCCTCCCGAGCGTGCTAGCCGTTAGCGTGTTAGCACGGGCGTGCGATGCGCTCTTTTGTTGACGTTAGCTTCCGCGCTAACTGTGCTCAAAGATAACTAATAAACACAAGATCGCCTCTTACACAAGAGTGTGTGGTGGTAAACCGGCGTCTTACCTTTTTACACCCTGGTCCGGATCCCTCGGCTGCGCTGTGACTCGTTAAATTATTAATATTAATTAATGTAGTCCTCCGATTCTTGTATTTTATCTATCAATTGAGCCGAAGCAGCGCGCTCAGACGCCCCCGAGGCGCACAGACCGGGTCTGAAGGTTCCGCTCCTCACGGTCCGGGGGGCTCAGTGTCACTCTGAGAGGGTTTCGTAATCACTCACGGTTGCATAAAAGTAAATACAACACGCTCGGGTGTTGTGTAAATGCCTGGAATAATCCAGACGGATGACTTACAAAAGAAGTTCAAGATAAGACAAGTATGCAGGCCTACATCGTTTCAGTCAGGAAGCATGTACTTTCATCTTTATTTTTATTTTTTCGTTTTGGGATGTAGCTTTTTATTATTATTATGCATGTATTTTAAGCATTGTATTAAATTATTCCATACATATAAAACAGTAGCCTATATGTGACGTTTTATATTTATGACAGGTAAAGCTATACTTGCAGTATTATGTAATGCATTATGTAATAAACATACATTTCATTGTAGGCTGTGTTGTATGTTATAAAACAGCTGTGTTTATGGAAAGGTTGCTTAAAAATGTTCAAGCTAGGTTTTACATTTTGCTTAAGGCTGTATTGTTATAAATAATATTATAATGTAATAATATATACATTCATTTAAGTATTTTAGTAGCCTACATAGTTTAATTTGTTGAATTAAAATATTATTAGCGAATTTATAAAATATGTTATGTAAAATATGTTATTGCATTAAAATAAATTGATTTATTGTATGTTATGTAATTTATTATATAATTAATAGCAGTTTATAGCATGTTATAAAACAGCAAAGTTCATGAAAAGGTGCTGTAAAACCTTAAATCCATTTAGATGACTTTCACTTGTTACTTGATTATAAATATTATTTTATATACCTATAGAGTCTAGAAAATAAAAATATAGGTTTTGATTAATATATATTTTTCTATACAAGCCTGTAGTTATAATTTGTAGACTGTATTATTGCAACATTATAATACTTTATCATTTATCATTTATAATGTATTTTCGTTTATTTATATACTTTGTCTACAAAGCCCTTTTACTTTAACAGTTTTCATTTAGCATATATCTTTATATTTTATTGTTTATATATATATATATATATATATATATATATATATATATATATATATATATATATATATATATATATATATATATATATAGTAAATTCTAATATTTTAATGCATTAAAAATTATTTCATGTAAAAATGTAATTCATGTTATGTAACTTATTATATAATTCAGAAGCATTTTATGGCATGTTAAAAAACAGCAGTGCTTTTAAAAAAGTCTCTTACTGTTTAAAAGACCCAGGAATAATCAAACTAGAAAACATTTTAAATGTGGTTTAGGACAACATAAAAAAAAAGAAAAAAAAGAGATAATATCACACCTTTATAATAATCAATTAATTTATGATTAATATGATTATTACACTGAACTACATACATATTATTACATATTAAATGTCTCAAAAAGAATTATACTAATGCACTAAAAGGATCCAGTAACTACAAATCACGTAAATCACATTTTATTATATACGACTTTATGTAAAGTGATATTTATGTATACAGAATGTACCACATAAACGGCTTAGATAGAGATATAGGACAATCACATACAGGTACATGCCACTTATCATATATATATAGATCAGTGGTAAACACACACACACACACACACACACACACACACACACACACACACACACACACACACACACACACACACACACACACACACACAAAACAATAAGCGAATAAATACACTGTTACGAAACCCGTTTTATCGTGACTTGTTTTTATACATCGTGACACTCATCTGTCTTGAACTTTAGCGCCATCCAGCGCCTCTTCACTGTATTGCGTCTTGACGCACGGCGCAGCGGAATGACGTCAACTCCAGTCGACGGCGCTGCTCTTTATTGTGTTTACCAGCCGCCCAGATCCTCCTGAGATGGATCAAATATGTAGTAGGACACGACTGATGTAGTGTTTTATGATATTATGGACTGCTCGATGGTTTAGTGGAGAGATTTCTGCAAAAATGAACAAAGGTTGGCTGGAGTTAGAAAGCGACCCGGGTGAGTCTCTAAATAAACATTCATGCGTAATGTCATTGTATAATAATCAGTAATCATATTATTATTAATTAAATATATTTTAGGTTAACGTGTCATCTCCCAATATAGTATATTGTGCTTGTAGTATATTAATTTGACTAAAATGCGTACTATGCAAGTCAACGCACTCGTATTAATTTCTGGTTCATCTCATAATATAGTATTTTACCATATAAGCCTTCTAGTGGTTTCTAACACTGTCTGTTTTGTTATGTCTCGTTCTTTCTCAGGGTTGTTCACACTCTTGGTTGAAGACTTTGGTGAGTTGATCTGTTTAGCACAGACATGCTTTTAATAATCTATATGAAATATGAAAAGCACAATATATATAATGCTTATGTTTGGACTCAGGTGTGAAGGGCGTTCAGGTGGAGGAGATCTATGATCTTCAGAGCAAATGTCAAAGGTGGATTAATCACACGCTTTTACTTTTAGTCATTTTTTAAAGCCTCAATGTTAATATTTATAAACTTCTGGTAATTTGTTACCAATATAAATCATTTAAATGTTGTTTTTTAAATTTATAAGCCTGTATAATATTGCTATATTTGTGATATTGGTTTCCTAATGACATTAATACTTCAGATATGAATTATGTTATTTTGTTTTTTTTGTTAACCTTTTATTTTTAATTTATTTTTCATAATTCATTCTGTTTATTAATCTATGAATAAATATATAATATTGGCTATTTCATCATACAGTTTACCTCAATTAATGAAATATAAATTTTGTTAAAATAATAAACATTTTAATATTGATTTCTTTCTATCTATCTATAAACATTTTCATTATTAACATTCTAAAGCTGTCCTGTCTATCTTGTCTTCTCAGTCCTGTCTATGGCTTCATCTTCCTCTTCAAGTGGATCGAGGAGAGAAGATCTCGGCGTAAAGTCTCCACGCTGGTGGACGAAACCTCAGTTATCGATGACGAGATCGTTAACGACATGTTTTTTGCTCACCAAGTTAGTCCCGACCATATTTGCACTGCAACATAAATCTGCAGTTATGATCCTCCCTTTCATTAGTCTGTCTGTCGAATGTTGTGTGCAGTTGATACCGAACTCCTGTGCCACTCACGCTCTTCTGAGTGTGCTTCTGAACTGCAGCGGCGTGGAGCTGGGAACGACTCTGAGCCGCATGAAGGCTTTCACCAAGGGCTTCAGTCCTGAGGTCAGTTACACACGTAAAGATCGTTTTTGGACATTTAAAGGGAAAGTTCACCCAAGAATGAAACTCTTCGTTATTATTACTCACCCTCATGTCATTCAAACCTGTATAACATACTTTCTGCTGTTAAACACAAAAGAAGAATTTTATTTTATATATTGGTAACCAAATTGTTGATGGTCGCCTCTGATTTCTATAGTATGGAAAAAAAATTCTGTGTTAATTAATGGCTGCCGTTAAAGGGATAGTTCACCCAAAAAAGAAAATTCAGTCATTAATTACTCACCTTCATGTTGTTCCAAACCTGTAAGAACGTTGCTCATCTTCAGAACACAAATTAAGGTATTTTTGATGAAATCCAAGAGCTCTCTGACCCTCCAGAGACAGCAATACAACTGAAATGTTCCCAGGTCCAGAAACGTAGCAAGGACATCGGTAAAATAGTCCATGTGACACCAGGGGTTCAAACGTAATTTTACAAAGCAGCGAGAATATTTTTGTGCACCTGGGAATAGGTAGGTCGCGTTGCTGTCTATGTAGGGACAGAGAGCTCATGGATTTATCAGAAATATCTTAACTTGTTTTCTTAAGATGAAATCTTACAGGTTTAGAACGACATGAGGGTGAGAAATTAATGACAGAATTTTCATTTTTAGGTGAACTAACCCTTTAACTATTTGGTTACCTTTATCACTTTAAGTGATGTTTTAAAATGTCTGAATGTCAACAAAGTAGCATTAGCACACTTACATCTTCTCTTTGCCTATTTTAAAACGCGTCTTTATTGTTTGACTTCTCAGAGTAAAGGTTACGCCATTGGAAACGCTCCTGAGCTGGCAAAAGCCCACAACAGCCACGCCAGGTAGAGTCAAGCTTTAATATTACACGTCTTGCCCATTAACTTAGAATTAGTAGATTTTACACTAACAGATCTCAATCTGCTGTTTTGTAGTCATTGTTTTTGTCTTGTTTTCGGTGTAGACCGGAGCCGCGGCACCTGCCGGAGAAACAGAACGGCATCAGCGCCGTGCGGACAATGGAGGCATTTCACTTCGTCAGTTATGTGCCAATCAAAGACCGGCTGTTTGAGCTGGACGGTCTGAAGGCATATCCCATCGACCACGGTGGGAACGTAATGTCAATATAACTGTCTTTTGTGAGTTTCAGGAGAAGAGCAGATTACATGAATCTGTTTGTTTTTCCTCAGGGCCGTGGGGTGAGGATGAAGAGTGGACGGATAAAGCCAGACGGGTCATAATGGAACGAATAGGACTGGCCACTGCTGGGTAAGAGCTAAACTGACCAATATTCACATCTTTGGCCATCAGGATTTGAGGAAAGTGATATATAGAACTTATATATATATATATATATATATATATATATGCTTTAAAAAAATTACAGGAACACTTTCAGTTCTCAAAAACGTAATGTTGGATATCTACACTATACAGGAGTTTAATTGACTTGAAGGTATGCTCAGATTAAGTGTTCCTTTAATTTTTTTGAGCAGTGTCTATTTATATTTTAATATGAATTCAGATTATATAAAAACATTTAATGTAATTAAAATAATATGAAAACTAATGTTTTCTTTCTAATGTTCCTCAGGGAGCCTTACCATGACATCCGGTTCAATCTGATGGCGGTGGTTACAGATCGCAGGATAAAATACGAGTCTAAGCTGGAGACCCTGAAACGGAACCGGCAGATCATTCTGGATGGGCTCCAGCAGGTTAGGGAGAAAAAAGTGAGTCTTTTTTTGTGTAAGTAAAGTCAATATTTTTGAGTCTCAAAGGTTTTGTTCATTGGCACTTTCCATGTTATGGCTCGGTACAGCTCACTTTCAGGAGTTCAACAGTTCCTAGTACCTGGTGCTTTGTTTTTATTACCACCTCAGTTGTAGCGCACACAACTTGAAAAAAGAAATGGCTGTTTCGTGGTTGGTAGATAGGCACAGCTATAATGGTCAGTCTATAATCCCACCCACATTGAAGCATTACTAAACTGCAGTGGAAAAGCAAACCGAGTCAAATTAAAGTTGTCGAGCCAACCCGTAGCACACAGTGGAAAAGCACCATATGTGGTCAGTTGTGAATGTCTCAGTACACCTATGTACATGCTACAGGTAATTCGGGTGACCCAACAAGGTTCAGGCCAGGATCGAAAGCAGCAAGACTCCTCCTCCTCAGAAGACACGCCTCCTGCTGTGAAAAAGGAGGAGGGGCAAGATACGCCGATATCTTTGTGTGCAGAGCAGGCCACACCCACAGGTAACAAATTTGAATTTATCTTAAATTTATTTAAAATGAGAACCTTCTGATTAATACCTGTTATTGCCAACAATGACGTGTGGAGAAATAAGTCAGTAGGAAAGTTCTTGCCTCAAAACATAAAATAGTCAGTGTGAATAGGTTTTCATAGTTATGTATAAATATAGTTTAAACGTTATTCATTAATGAAGGGATTCAAAAAAGCACCTAAAACATGTCCCTTGCCACTTTAGAAACTTTGGAAGGTGCTGCTGCTCTCCCAAGTCCTGCTGGAAAAGTCAGACCTATGATGAAGCCTGCTACCTTACCAACAGGGGGTGGTCCGCCACCAGCCCCTCTACATGTTCCCAATCCCATTGTCCAGCGTCTGCCAGCCTTCCTGGACAACCACAATTACGCTAAGTCCCCCATGCAGGTGAGATTGTTTGCATTTCAGAATATCTGGGATAGCAAGCATGATATGGGCTTTCATTCAGTATGCTTGATGACTGACAGGAAGAGGAGGATCTTGCTGCAGGTGTGGGTCGCTCACGCCTACCTGGTCCCCCTCAGCCCCCATATTCTGATGATGAGGATGAGTATAATGATGAGGAGGAGTGCAGCACGGCAGGTGCTACAAGCAGGTATACAACTATGATAGTGTTCAAATTTGAACATATTTAATGTGTTCTTGCAGTGGTAACAAACCTCCAGTACTCAAGAGGGCGATAAGAGTTCCTTCAAATGTCTGTATCGTTAAACTAAAGTAAACTATAAACATAGTGGAAACGTAACCTTTATCTAACTTGATTGGCAACATTTTCGCTATGACAGTATTAACGCAACCTTTCCACTGCACGCCACATTCGGACACGACTGTCACATTTCTCCCTCTAGTGGCAACTTTCAAATTGGTCATGCAGCAACGTTACCTCGGCATATTTACCATGGTAAAAGGAGTTACTTTGAATGAATATAATTAATGTATGAATGTATTGTCACAAAATAAATGCCTCCCAAAATAAAAACGTAGTAGGTTTTATGGGGCCAATCAATGTAAATAATGATTTAATAATTATTCTGATGCATCATTTTACAGAAATAGTGTTTAAAGAATAATGTTAATGGTAATTCTAACCTTATGCTTATAGTTCATTATAGAATACATTGCATCCGGTCAGGCAGTCGCATGGGGTCTACCCACCTGAAGTTCAAATATTTTAATGCATCCGAAGCTCAAATCATATACGAAATGTCCGCATACGATCGTAACTCCAAGCAGCTACCGCACTACTCTCCACTGGAAATGAAGAACTTTTGTGTCCCTCATTTGTCGGAGATAGTGGAAAGGAAGCTTAAATAGTAGAAAAATTACTGTTTTGGACCTTTATTGGTTGTCTGTGTGATCAGCAGGGTCCGAAGAAAGGTTGGTCTACGTTCACGTACCAAGGGCCGAAGTGTAGTCGGTGCTGTTGCAGCAATGGAGGGTCAGTTAGCACTCAGCGTTTTAGCTGAGAAACTGAAGAAGGAAGTCCAAAGGAAGGACTCCATGGCTACAACAGGTTCCACATCTCTGAATGTACGCACCGAGGGTCGCACGGGTGGGATCAGCATCACCTCAGCATGCCAGCCATCGCCCACACCCAGTAACGAAAGCACGGATACAGCCTCGGAAATCGGCAGCGCGTTCAACTCACCACTTCGCTCGCCCGCGAGATCGCAAGCAGCTACGCGGCCCTCCAGCCCTGTGGTGCCCCACTTAAGTCGTGTGCTGTTTGGAGAAGAGGATGGGCTGATTAGGTTAGATGCCCGACACAATCGAGCTGTCCGGGACTTGGGGGCGCTAGTGAGCTCCACAATGCTGCGACTTCAAGAGGACGGCGTCATGTATGCCTTGCCAGCTACAGGTATGTGTTCACTATCAAAACAATGAGGTTTTAAGGGAATACTTTTTTGGATAACCGCGATCTCATTTGATAGAAATCTTGGAAGGGTTAAAGAAAGCAGGTGGTGTGGAGAAGAAAGAGAATGAAGAGACGACTGGTCCAGGAGGAGAGGAAGAAGTGAAGGAAGGACCTTCAGTGGAGATGAAACAGGAGGACGTCAAAGAATCAGACGACGTCAAACCGGACAAGGAGAAGCTGTCATCCACCAATGCAGAAACCAGCACCAAACCTCCTGGAGAAAAATACACCCCTAAAGTACGACATCAGAAATTAGTTTTCTTGCAGCGCTGTAGTGATGTTAGTGATGCAGCTTTCCATGAACTTGAGGGTTTCTTTTGCACAGGAGTTGCTGGCCTTGTTGAAGTACGTGGAAGCTGACATCGCCAACTATGAAGTGTGTTTGAAAGAAGAAGTGGAGAAAAGGAAAAAGTTTAAGGTAAGAGTTTGATTTAAGGCTACCGATGAACAAGAACGTAATCTCGCAGGACTCTCCGGAATGATTTCAAGAGAACCTGTATAGTGAAGCTTTTTGTCCATTTTCAGATCGATGACCAAAGGAGGACTCATAATTATGACGAATTCATCTGCACCTTCATATCAATGCTGGCACAAGAAGGTAAAAAAAACATTTTGTTTCTTCTGTGGAAAGCAAATTCAGATATTTTTGAGAATCTTCATATGCCACAAAAATGGCAGCGTGAACGTTCTGCTAAACGTCTCCTTTGGTGTTCCACAAAAGAAAGTAAGTCTCATGGGCTGCAATAACAGGCAGCTATTCCTTTAATCCAGTGGTTCTCAACCATGTTTAAACATTGCATGTGATTTTCGTAATCAAACATACTTGATTCAGGACAGCAGCTCATTAATAGATACTCCAAGACGTGAAATGGGTGTTAAACAAAGGAGACATTCAGAATGTGCAGTGCTGGGACGGGAGGGCTTCAGGAACATGGTTAGGAACCACTATTTTAATCAAATGTCCTTTTGGTGTTTTGTAGGTATGTTAGCGAGTCTGGTGGAGCAGAACATCTCCGTGCGTCGCAGACAGGGTGTAAGCATTGGACGGCTCCACAAACAACGCAAACCCGACCGGCGGAAACGTTCACGACCATACAAAGCCAAGCGCCAATAAATGCAAAAAAAGCAGCAACTCGACAACTCAATCTTTTCTGAAGATGAACAACGATACCAAACACCTCATTGACAGTATTAGATATTGACGAAAATATTATTTCTTTTTAAATCAAGCTTTGTTTCACATAATAAACTGCCCATGTACAAGTACATCACCACTTCCAAAGCAAATTGGTGATTCTCACCAGATGTTTAGAGATACCCAACCCTTTTTCATGTTGCCATTACTTCATGTACTGTAACAAGCTAATTATAAAACCAACAATCATTGGAGCACCATTTTGGGAAAATGAGTATCTTGACTGAGTACTGGGCTGGACTGATTCAGGCTAAAAAAAGATCCCAAGAAATACCAATCTCCAGAAATCCCAGATATCTAGTCAAGGTGCTACCAAAGATAATGGCGCTCCAAATTCGCTCAAACAGTGCAGGGCATGTCTGTTGTTAACAAATGGACCAATCGTCAATCCAGATGGGATTTTAGATTTTCAATGTCCACAGCCGTTTTTGTTCATAAGATAAATAGACAAAAAGAATCCAAGAAGTTTTGAGACTGTAAACTTGAGTTGGTTTGTGTATGTGTATTGGTTCATTTCATACAAATCATCTCAGCAAGAGTTAAAGAAGAAAATGTTTTTGGTTGAAGTTCTTCACCATTTTCTTGAAGATTGTTTTTATTGGTAAGGAATAGGCCAGTGGGTTTTGTCTCAACATGTTCTGTTTGTTTGTACATATGTATTTGTGTATCATCTGATGTCCACACAGGACTGTCAGATCTAGACATTGAAATAAATGTTTCGAATTACACTAGTGGCCTTGATTTCGTTTTTAAAAGAGTCTTGCTTGTAAAGGACTAGTTTTCAGACGGAAAAAACATCACCCACCCGGCCACGCCCCCTCATCGAAGGTGAGGAGCATCGCAATGGCTTCCAACATCCTTGGTTTTCTTCTCATGTCCGCAGGATTATTCACGACTACATTAGGTAAATGTATAAGGAAACGTTTTAAACTTGCTTTTCGAGTGAATCAAGTCTTTGAACCACGAATACACGACGGATGTCATGGTTGTTTGGAAGTACTGCGCACGTATTCAAGATATTTTCTAATTATTCCGGTATTCCTCTCTTTTATGTTGCACGTGTTTCTAGTTTGTTAATTATTTGTCATATTTTTCTAAACACCGTTTTTGGGCGTTTTGCACGCCAGCGAAAGCGTTTCTTTTTCCACGTGGGGACGAAGTACATATTAGTTTTGAAAATGTCCCTGTTGTTATAAAGATATTAAAATGATCAAATTGTTTCTGGTGCTTAAACTGTAAAATGAACATGAACGCTCCAAAGCAAAGATGTTCGATCCTTGAAGTTGAAAAAAGGAAGTGTTAATATTAGTCGAATCTTTTTAATGAATCAATCGAACCGATTCGTTTTATCTCTTGTACTGTCTATGGGTTTTATTAGTGTGACCGATTCGTCCTTCAACGTACCAGTTCTTTTACAGATTCTCATTTGGAAACGGCACACTCATGAACGAATACCAGTATTGAATTTTAGTGTTGTTTAATGTAAATGCCAATCTTTTTTTACATGTCTTTTTTTTTCACACATTTGTTGTTTTTATCATTAAAATGCGATTAAATATTGCTTATTTTATAATTATTAGTTAGGGTGTTTCTAGTGTCTCTGAAACACTTGAACAGTGATGCTTTACTCCAAACTTCCAAACAAGTGATTCAAAACACAAGTGAAAGAACTGAATTACTTTTAAAATGGCTCACATTTCCTCTGTTTTATTTGTTTAGGCTATGAGACATGCGGCATGTATAAGAGAGACTCGGTAGTCTGTGATTTTTGGAGATCTGAGTTCTGCTGTGGGACCTGTGATGAAAGCTACTGCTGCTCTGATCCACAAAAAAAATTGACTATTAGAGCACAAACTCACTGTCATTTGTAAGGAATTGCTTTTTTCTTTCTTAATATAAATCAGAGTTAAATGTTTAATATTTCTCCCTCACCAGATGTTACCAACTTATTCTGATATTTTTGTTATAGTTTATATTATTTTTCTAACTAGATTGTAAAAATCATGCACAACCGATCTTCGGTTTATTATTTAATTTAGTTTTTAAATACCAAATACAAAAAATAAATATGATATTCCATAGGGAAACCTGTTATTTATATGAACATTTGGTCACACTTTATTTTATGGTCCTATTCCCGCTATTCACAAACCATTAACTATGATTTTGCCTCAATAAACTCCCAATTTGCTGCTTATTAATAATTAGTAATACAGTTATTAAGTTTGGGTTTGGGGTAGGATTAGGAATGTAAAATATGGTCATGCATAATATGTGCTTTAGAAGTACTAATAAACAACCTATATGTTTATAATAGACATGCTAATAACCAACTAGGTAATAGTGAGAATTTGGCCACTAAAATAAAGTGTTACCGAACATTTTTATTTAATTTTTGGTATGGGCAAGTATATTTAAACATAATAGAGCAACACTTAAAAGTTTTGGACAAAGCTGCCATTATTCTGTGAGATTTGGAGAACAGGAACCCTAGAGGAAATACCTTCCTGCCATCATTTCCCTCTTCAGTCCCTAGACGATAAAGGATTTTTCTAGTGAATGTGTCAAATTCAATTACAACTATAGCTCTGTTTACTCATAAGTGGATGGCTGTTATATTATTATTTCCATTTGTAACCTATTATTTTGCTTCTTCTCCATTATCTGTCCAAAAGCAAAGACATCAGCCATTTGCCTAAACGTTCTCCTCAAAGCGACGCTGTTTCTATCGCTGCTGGTGCCTCCATAATAGGGCTTGTAGTCATCATGATTTTGTTCCTCATCTGCTGGGTTTGTCCACGCTGCTATCTCTATAAGAGGTTCAGAAATCCTAGCCGTAAGTCAATGTTTGCACGTCAAATTGGCCGAATGTTTTTATAACGTCATTTCAGCATCGTTCCACCTTTGATTCTTCACACAGCTGTTATTACGACTGCTACGGTCGTCGCGACACAATACCTTCCCCAGCCTTCAGCCGTCATTCAGGGCAGTCAGTACCTTCCCTGCCAGGCTTTGCCGAATAACCCACCTTATGGAGGCCAACCGATTCCAGCTGGACCACCACCCTCATATCAGGAGACTGGTAAGTTAAGTAAGCAAACGAGACGCCCAAGACTATTTGAGCCAAGATGGCGAACCATCAAAATCATGGCTGTCTTTGGTTTGCCAGTAGGTCCAGGGTATACTTTTCCATTCCATGATGGAGGACAGGCCACGCATCTTCTACAGTCATCGCTGCCCACAGACTACACCTCACCTCAACCAGCGTACAACCCTGCTTACACCGGTTCAGTCGCCAAGACCAGTAGCTAAATCCAGCTACTGTGGACACCATATTGTTCACCATAGTGTTTACACTTGCTTTGAACACTTGAATTTGTTTCTTTCTCTCTACTCTAACCAAAGATATTTCCATCGTAGTTATTGTGGCTCCTAGATCAGTACAGATATTTTGCGATTGTAAATGTACTACTTTGTTAACTTGTCTATCGATTCAACTTAAGCCAATCAAACTAAGCAAGAGTCAAGCTGACTATCAGAGTTGAAAAATAAATGATGCATCTGGTTTACAGAAGTGTGTCTGTGTGCATTTATAGAGTTGTGTATGTAAAATCAATATGATTCACACGTTACAGTGGTGGGTTTTGGTTTTGTTGAGAGTTTCTTGCATATAAGGGGAACTACAGCCAGTTATCAAGAAATACCAGGAAATACGCCAAAGGCACAATCAACGAGCTATTGAAGTGGACTTCTGCTCTTTCATACAGTTATATTCGTGGTGACAGTAGGTAAGTGTCTACATTTTTTGTTTAATCAAACTGGTAAACCACAGTAAAGAGAGTTTTCGGTATGATATTAAGATTTTGACTATAAATACAGAAGGCACTGTCATAGCCACACAAATAATAGATTACCAAATGTTATAATCCAAAATTTGTGAATTCAAGTGATGCTGCCCTCCAGGCCAAAATCAGTGACTTCATTTTATAATGCCTATGGGCTAGCTCCAGAAATTGGACATTTAGAAGATTGAAACCAGTGTCCTCTTCACCAGCTTGATTTTAATTTTTTATCTTTACAGTAAATCTCTTGTGTGTAAACCCCATGGTTAGTCTGACTGCTAGTAAGGAAAGTTAGATGTTCTTCATATTTAGCGTCTGTTACCATTACACATGCAGACTGCTGGAATACAAAATCATTGTTTTAGGTCGAGCTTGATTTGTGAAAACTTTCACAATCGCGTTTTCTCACGTGTCTGTTTTTTTTGCTCTTTCCCCATTTTCCTGCTTGACAAGTGTCATAATGGTGGTGTTTCCAAGCCATTAGCTAAATCATCTTATATATGGCTCTAATAGACTATTGTGATGTGTAATCTTTCACAAAATAATGGTTGTTGTACCCTTCCTTGAGTTCTTTAATGTTCTGATTTGAAGGTTTCACCGTATATTTCTTATCAGATAACCCTTTCCTGAGCCCTTTATTTGACAATTATGATTCAGACAAATTTCACAGTGTAATTTTGGTCAGTTAACCTTTCCCTGTGTCAGTATCACTATACTGATTTGTGAAAACGCTCACAGTTCAGTTATGGTCAATTAACCCTTCTCTGAGTTATGTAGGACTACATCACTATTATATCTAATTTAGCATACGAAAAAAAAAATACTCATGAAAATAATTTCCAAGCTTTAACATCTACTCTAAATGGTTATGTTCGATTGCTAAATTAATCTTTTGAACTGGTTAACAAATGTTATCTGAATGATTTGTTCATAAATCTGACTCGAGAACCATTTCAAAAACATAAGGTTCAAGACTTTTAGTTCTATTCAATGTATAGGCTAAAGATTTTTATATTCTTTGTAAGAACCAATAGCAAATCTCACTGGCTGTAACTCTTGCTGTAATCCTAACCATTTGTATTTAATTAACAGAATAATAAAATAACAATGCAACAAATTCTGACATTTTATTCTGATGTACTAACACTTTCAGTGGACAAACTGGTCCAATCCTTAGCTTGTCATTTATTATACAAAAGTAGAAACACTCAATTTCTAATGTTTCTTATGTTTATTTCCCCTAGTCTGTCCAGAAACAAAACCTTAAAATATTCAAGTCATTCTCCCCATCATGGAAGGCTCATTTGTTGTGCCCATGATCGTGTTTTTCGCAATGGCTGTTTCTATGTTCATCATCTTCTACTGCCTGGCCAAAAGACATGCACAGTGTAAGTGTCAAAATGTGTGTAAAAAGAGCTGCATGTGGGTTTTGTACATATTTAATGCTGTCAAATAATCTTTTGTAGATGTGCAGTCAAATACTACAGTCACGACTACACATCACCCACAATACTCATATCAACAGCCTTTGGCTAATCACATACAGCCAGCGTATGGGGCACATCCCATTCTGACTGGACCATATCAGCAAACTTATGTCCCGGGACCACCACCCACATATCAGGAGGCGGGTAAGATCGGCAAACATCTACCTGAAAGCTTACACCAACAATAAACATACAGCCACATTTGTTTTGTTTTTAGTTTTATTTTATTTTATTTTTGTGTTAAACGATAGGTAAAATAATGTGGAGGCTATTCATTTATTTGCTTTTATATCTGCCTATTTTAATGGTTTTGGGAAGCATAAAGTCTAACCCATTTTACAAGACCAAATGTTGAACTTTACTGTTTTAAGTGTGTAACAAAAAGTTCAACAAATTTGTTATACTTGTAATTCTTAAGACCCGCCTTTGCCTGTGTGCTCCGGCTCCAACAAGCAAGACAGCAACTAGCAGTCAGTTAAAATGCAGAGAGTAGAAACAGAGAGCCAAAGATGGTGGAAGCACTACTTTTTTTCTGTTTAGTGCGAAAACAGACACAGAACTGTTTGTTCACATGCCAAGAATAAACTCTTGTGTAACTACAGTGTGAGGTTTTGAGAACAGGATTGTGGTGACAGTAGGCGAGGAGAATGACTTTGCAATGGCGCGATTGACTCAGACACTGAAAACAAGAAACTTTACATTTGAAAATTGAAAGGACAAAAGATCAATCCTATCTTTCATTACCAAACAGCCAAAATTTTCTTTGCTGGTTTTTGTTTTCCAGCAGGTCTGTTTCCTGCTCCCTTCAGCCAGGCTGCATATGACGGTGGTCAGATCATGTACCCTCCACAAGCACCGGTTCAACCAGCGCTTCCCACAAACTACACTTCGACTCATGTGGAATCGCCAAAGACCAGTTAGCCACGCCCCCAAAATGGCCTGCTATCAATGCTGGATCACAGAGAATTGTTAGTTTCCACACTGCTTTGCCATTGGGTATTGTGCATCTACTACAGACGCTCATAAGACTGTTCTTTTTTTTTTACGCTCGTAAAAGTTCTACTGTCATTCATGTATTTGTCATGGCACTTGTATACTTTTGTTGGTCTGAAAAAAAAGTCTCTTAATGGTATGTTTGTTTGTTGTTGTCTCATACTATTTAGATACGCTGTTGTTTGTAAATGCTACTGCTTCTGTTAGTTTTTATATATGGTTTTAATCTGATTAAAGCTTTAAAACAGCACAGCACAGCAACCATACACGCGTCCATGTATAACGCTTCTCATTGCTATGTGGAAATAAGTGTAATAATGGAACAGTTTGTTGGAGCTGATCTGACGATTTGAATGAGAGAGGGAGAAAGAGAGAGAGAGAGAGATGCAGAGCTATTGAAGCAGTTGAGGAACAGTATTAGGAACTGCTGCTTTAGAAAATTGGTTTTGAAACTTGTGAATCCATTCGAATTGTTAGAAGACAGAATCGCAATTTATATATGAACAGATTTTTATGTGCACACTTAGTTTTCTCTTCCTCTTCTCTAAAGCAGCACAACATGGCATCGCCCCCTTTGTTGCATCTTCCCAGGGGCAGGGTTTATCTGGATTCGTGACAAAACAAAGACAATATCTCCATTTGCATTGAACTTTCAATGCTGCAACTTTGCAGTTATTGTTTATTCTCAAACAGCAACATTGCACACTAACATTAAAAAAGTGAAATTGTAATCAACCACCCCTTTAATACTAGTTTTACTTCCGATTGCTAGTTTTACCCCTTTCTCATTGCTAGTTTTATTTTATCTTAATACTGCTTTGGACACCATAGATCATGACATACTGAAATCATTACAAAACTATACAGGTATTCAAGGGCAGCCTTTAAGATGGTTTAGATCCAACCTGTCCGATTACAAACACATTGTTTATTTAAACAATCATCTCATTTATCACCAGTAAAATATGGAGTGCCACAAGGATCTGTCCTAAGTCCTCTGCAATTCTCAATATACATCTTGCCCCTTGGTAATATTATTAGAAAATATGGGATTAGTTTCCACTGTTATCTCAACGAGACCTGATGAAACTTCTAAATCTAAGCTAACAGAGTGTGTTAAACGCACTTCTAGGTGGTTGTCCTGCATCTCAATAAATAAGCTACAGGTAGTCCAGAATGCAGCAGCTAGAGTCTTTACCAGGTCAAAAATATATGATCATATAACCCCAATTTTACAGTCTCTGCACTGGCTACATATTAAGTTCAGTATCAGTACCTAATTAGTCTTCTACAATGCTACAATCCATCACACTCCCTAAGGTCACAAAACTCTGGAATTTTGGTAATACCTAGGATAGCAAAGTCCACTAAAAGAGGTAGAGCTTTTACGCATTTGGCTCCCAAACTCTGGAATAGTCTTCCAGCTTATCAGGATCAACTAAAGACTACATTTTCAAAAGTATGTGAAATATTTACACCTCGTGGCATAGAATCTTTAAAATATGTCCAAGAGATCTACACATCAGCCCGTTATTGTGGTGACATTTTCACGCCCCAAAACGTGACACAAAACAAAATGTACTGTGATTGGTTGTTTGACATGTCAGTCAAACAGCCTCATGGGTGATCCTTGGCCAATGAAAGCTGCCATCAATTCCAGACCTTTAGTACCTTTATACCTGAAGGTGTAGCAATGCGAGACTAATATGTTATCAAGGATAATGGCGTTCCAGATTTTCTCAAACAGTGCAGGCTATCATCATTGTTCATCATCTGCCGGGTCCATAACCCACCTTGTGGAGGCCAACCAATGTCAACTGGATCACCACCCTCATATCAGGGAGCTGGTAAGATCTGAAAACTAGATCACCAAGACTATTTGAGCCAAGATGGCGAAACATCAAAATGATCGCCATCTTTGGTTTTCCAGTAAGTCCAGGGTATACTTTTCCCATCCATGATGGTGGTCAGGCCACATATCCTCTATAGCAGGGCAGCCCAAATTGGTCCTGCAGAGTTTAGCGCCAACCCCAAATGGACACACCTGAACAAACTAATCAAGCTCTTACTAGGCATACTAGAAACAGTAGTGTTGAGGCAAGTTTGAGCTAAACTCTGCCAGACACCGGCCCTCCAGGATTGAGTTTTGGAACCCCTGCTCTAGAGTCATCGCTGCCCACAGACTACACCTCACCTCAACCAGCGTACAACCTTTCTTACACCAGTTCAGTCGTCAAGACCAGTAGCTAAATCCAAACTGTTGCATTCTGGAGTGTTATATATTTCTCCTCTGCTGTTGTTGAAATTAAATGAAAATGTTGTCATTAAACACTTACCCCCATGTCGTTCCAAACCAATTAAAACTTTGTTAATCTTTGGTACACAATTTAAGATATTTTGGATGAAAAACGGGAGACTGCCATGAAAGTTAAGTCCTGAAAAGTATGAAAACGCATAGTCAGTGATGGCAATGAACAATGATGGCAGATAAACTATTCTGATGATGTCTTTCATACTTTTCTGAACCCTGACAGTGTAATTCACTTGGGACAGTCTCAAGCCTCTCAGTTTTCATCCAAAATATCTTAAATTTTGATCTGAGAATGAACAAAGCTTTTATGGGTTTGGAACGAGATGGGGGAAAAAAAATACGGTAAGTGATTAATGACAAAATTTTCATTTTGGGGTTGAGTATCCTTTTAGTATTGCCATATTTATGATCTCTTGTTCACCATTAAGTTTACACTTGCTTTAAACACTTGAATTTGTGTCTTTGCCTCTCTATTTGAACCAAAAATGCATCCATTGTCTTTTTATTTTGGATCCTAGATTGGTAGAGATTTTTTGCAACTGTAAATTTGTTACCTTGTGAAATGTGTCTATCAATTCATTTCATGCCAATCAAATGTAGCAAGAGTCAAGATTACTAAAAGAGTTCAGAATTGAAGAACAAATTGTTTGTATCTAGTTTTCAGAAGTGTGTTTGGTCTCAGAAATGTTCTGTCTGTGAGTATTTATATGACTCTGTATTTAAAATCAATATGCTTCAAATGTTACACTGGTGGGTTTTGGTTTTGTTGAAAGTTTCTTGCATGGGAGGGGCACTATTGCCACTTATCAGGATTGTTTAGATACAACAGCAAGAAAAACATGGTTTAATTGGTCCTGCAGTCTCCGGAAATACACCATTAGGACGAAACAAGCGACTGAGGAGGATGAGTAGCTCTATGTCTACAACAATACGGTTCTTCTGAACTTTTATTTGTGGTGAAAGTAGGTAAGTGTCTAATTGTTTGTTTCATGAAAGACTGTAAGAAAAATCTGTAGATAATGTAAAAAGGTACTGGTAATTTGTTTCGGATGTTTTAAAAGCTCTATTTGTCACATTATTTCTTATATACACAAGTACTGCATGGCTGTTTAAAACCCCTTAACTGCCACTCACAGTTTTGAACATAGACTTTATAGTGCACGTTCCAAACTTACATTTTTATAATTCATGAATGAAAACATTTTGTAACATGATATTGATGTACCATTTACATGGTAATTCAATGTCTGATTTTAAAATGGGTTTTAAAGGATGAATTTTTAGATTTTAAGTTTTCAGTTGATATATAATGTCTGATGATTTCTAAAATGTGATAGAGAAAAAGGCAATGAGTAAGTCTTTTTTTTAAACAAAGATCAAAACACCAGTTATAATTTAGATTTTTGAGGGTGCACTCTTGTCATAAATTAATCTATTACTTTTCCTACATAATTTTTAACAAAAAACATTGGTAAAATATATATTTTAGAGTCTTAGACCTTTCCATATATAGTTTGTAAAGATTAGATTAGATTTCACTGTAATATAGTGAAGTAAATGTAGGCATCCCGTATACGGGACGGGGTGACAGTTAAAGGGTTAAATTCCTAAAAACCTTATTTATTGCATGCAAAAACGTAGAAATTATAAAGACATGAAGTGTGAACTTTAACATCTACTGCTCGGCTATGTTCTATTCCTGAATGAATCTTTCCAGTCAGATCTTTTCAATGAATCAGTCGAACTATCTGACAAAACTGAGCTGAATGATTTGATCATAAATTCAACTGATTGATGATAGCACACTAGGCCTATATCTGCAAGATGTCTGTTAAAGATCACTTAATCTGGAAGCATCTGATGTGTCAGTTTTGCTAACATTCTAAATCATAAACATCTTAAAGACATTTTCGAAATTTCTATTTGATTGGAAACGTCCTATTGATGTATTGGATACAGCGCTTAGCTTGTTATTCAAAGACTGATGTTATTCAACAGCTGAAACATGCAATTTCTAAAGTTTCTAATGTTTATTTCCCCTGATCTTTCCAGAAGCAAAAACCTATTTGAATAAATATTCAAGTCATACATCCAATGGAAGACATTGTGCCCCCATTAGTGTTTTTCGCAGTGGCCGTTTCTGTGTTGATCATCTTCTACTGCGTGGCCAAAAGATTAATAAGACATGCGCAGCGTAAGTGTCAAAATGTGTGTAAAAAGAGCTGCATGTGGGTTTTGTACATATTTAATGCTGTCAAATAATCTTTTGTAGATGTGCAGTCAAATACTACAGTCACGACTACACATCACCCACAATACTCATATCAACAGCCTTTGGCTAATAACCTACAGCCAGCGTATGGGGCACATCCCATTCTGACTGGACCATATCAGCAAACTTATGTCCCGGGACCACCACCCACATATCAGGAGGCGGGTAAGATCGGCAAACATCTACCTGAAAACATTACAACAATCATAATAAACATGCAGGCACTGAGTTTTATTTTTGTGTTAAACGATAGGTAAAATAATGTGGGGGCTGTTAATTTATTTGCTTTTATATCTGCCTATTTTAATGGTTTTGGGAAGCATAAAGTCTAACGCATTTTACAAGACCAAATGTTGTTGAACTTTATTGATTTAAGTCTGTAACAAAACATATTCAACAAATTTGCTATACTTGTAATTATTAAACTAGCAGCCAATTAAAATGCGAGTGGAAGCAGAGAGACAAAGATGGTGGAAGCACAAAAAACCTGAACTACTTTTTTTTCTGTTTTGTGGGGGGAAAAAAAGTGCAGAACTGTTTGTTCATGTGCCAAGAATAAACTCTTGTGTAACTACAGTGTGAGGTTTTGAGAACAGGATTGTGGTGACAGTAGGCGAGGAGAATGACTTTGCAATGGTGCGATTGACTCAGACACTGAAAACAAGAAACTTTACATTTGAATAATGAAGGGAAACCAGCCAAAATTTTCTTTGCTGGTTTTTGTTTTCCAGCAGGTCTGTTTCCTGCTCCCTTCAGCCAGGCTGCATATGACGGTGGTCAGATCATGTACCCTCCACAAGCACCGGTTCAACCAGCGCTTCCCACAAACTACACTTCGACTCAAGCCCCACAGAACCCTGATTATGTGGAATCACCAAAGACCAGTTAGCCACGCCCCCAAAATGGGCTGCTATCAATGCTGGATCACAGAGAATTGTTAGTTTCCACACTGCTTTGCTTTTGTGAATTGTGCATCTACTACAGACGCTCGTAAGACTGTGTTGAGAGTAAAAGTATTACTGTCATTCATGTACATTTGCCATTTCTAAGTTAATACTTGCTTTCTGAACTTGTTTTCTATTTACTCCAATGACCCGCTGTTTGTTTGTTTCTCTTCATTTTAACCTAATATGTGAGTGTAATTTGTTTAAAGGTCAATAAATGGCATCTTAAACAAAACAAAAAAATTTAAGGTCAAAAGTTGATGAATCATTTCTACGAAATCATGTGAAAACAGTCCTTTGTACACTTTTATTGTGGTTTTGTGGTCAAGCAAATCAACCAGTCACTGAGCCGACTTCAGACTTATGGTGAATAAATAGCAGAAATCTTAAACTCTTCTCTATTTGCACCATCTTACTGGAAAGAGACGTTTTTTTATTGTACATTTTGGACATATACTCTCATAAATAAATGTTCTTCATTGGTATAAATGGTTCCACGAAGAACCTTTGACATATATGGAACCTTTGCATTGCATGAAAGGGGGATCTTTTTTTGGTGGGGTCAATTATTATTTTTATTTTTTTGCATAGAACGGGTCATATTCACAGGTCACTTCCTGAATCTTCCAAAATTACAATTTTCATAATTCGGTTAATGATTGATTTTGACTTAACATCTATGATCTACTGAGGCACTGCACAATTCAGTGATTTCTATTTAAATCTTTTCTTTTTATCTTAATCTAATTGTTGATGTAAATCTTTAAATCGAAACCCTATCTTTTCTAACAATTGTTAGCTGAGGTTCACTTTTCTTGCACCACCCACCATTTCCTACAGAGCGAGGCTGTGGTATTTTTCTCTGTTGTGGTATTTTTCTCTGAAAAGCAGTTTGCAGAATGCATCCCCAGATTGATTCGCGTTACTCTTTGTTAAACTGTCACTTTGTTATTTAAACAGGAAAGACGCTTACCTTTTCCCCAAAGTTGAAAGATTTAGGGGTGCAATGCAAAGGGAATATAAGGAGACATTTACAAGCACAATTATTTAATTTATCAGAACACATAAAGTACTCAAGGTATTAATATTTTTGCTTCAGACTCTGTTTAATAGGCTAATTATTTAATTATGTAGCTATAGTTCTGTTAGACTTAAGTACATTAAGTATTCGACGTATAAAAGTTTCACAACAGCTGTTGAAGCTTTTACAAATTTAGTTAGTAAAACAAATAGTGTTGTCCTTAAATTGAAACAAATAGACTAAAATATATGGTAAGATCATGATAAAAGCATGGACGTAGTGTTCGGGGGAACCTAATGGACCGGATGACTGATTGCCTGTGCTGGATTACCTCCACCCCCCAATTTCCATTCCCTTGTAGCAAAGTCGTGTGTTTATGGTGTATTGATTATGTGCTTTTGTTGCTGAGGTGTTTTTCCTGTTCTCACCATGTGCTCCCAAAGGAGTATAGTCGGGTTGTTGTTGTTTTTCTCCTCACTTGTTATGTAATGGTGTATTTATTCCTCAATTCCCTGTCTTCCTCTCCTGTCTACCCCCTTGTCATATTTTATGTATGTTGTGTATATGTATGTATGGACAGGTTGATGGCTAATTTAGCTGGTTCTTGTGACTAGTGACAAAAGGGCTACTACTACTACTAAAGCAACCTTAGTTGAAGCATTAGGGGAAACCACTGTCATTCGCAGTTCCTTTTCAGATTGTATTGTGTATTTTCAGCTGACGTTGTTGGAGATGCAGCCTATTTAACGGCTATAAATGTTGTAAATATTTAACCGGTGTTATATATGTTTATATCTGGGAAAAATGTGAATTTTCCTTTCCTTTTATGTCAAGCTCATCAAAGTCGTCTAAAATTGCTTAAGAGTTTGGTGCTCTTGCAGCACTTGAATGTGTTAGAAGCCCCCTACTGGTGAAATAAAGACACAATCTCTAGTGTTTATTCTGTTACTAATCATCTAATTGTAATAGAGTATGTTACAGATTTTAGTCTTTTTATTTACATATTTAAATATAAAAAATGCTTTTTAATCTTATTTTCATAGTAGAGACAGATTCTTTTTATTGTTTTGAATATGATGTTAAGCATGTTTTAAATACAATCCCAGTAATCATACAGTAATTTGATAAACGGCATGCTTACTGTATTAATTTACCATAGTATTTGGCACCAGCCCTTACAAAAGCTAACCATGGTTTTATCGTAAGTGTGGTAACAATGGTTTTTTTGGGGGGCGTACTGACCGCAATTTGTATAACCACAGTTATGCTACAAATACCATGGTTAAACTGTGGTTACAGCAAAATCTCTTGGTTACTCATGTAACCTTGATTCCCTGAGATGAGGGAACAGGACATTTAATTACAATGCTTATGGGTTTCCCCATTCCTCCAGATACTACTGAAGCCTTACTGAATTAGCCAGTGAAATTGGCCAATGGCGTTCAAGCACACAACATATGAGGGGATCCCATTCTATATAAGGCAGCGCTTGTACGTTATCCATTCAGAATCTTGACAAGCAACGAGGTTACCTGAGTAGCCGAGATTCGTTCACTTCGACCTTGCATTTAAACTGCCGTGTTACAGCGATGGATCCTGGCTCGACTAAGTATGTCAAGTTTCACATACAGAAGAACCATAATGAGATTGGCACTCTTAACACAGTTCAGTCTACAGGACCTAGTTGAAACCATGTAAAAGTCAAAGAGGACGCGGCGACTAGACGATGCTGACCTCATCGTCCTCCCAGAGCTGCTTCTGTGTATAACTGTTGGCTCAAGCTACATTAATGTGATAATTACGTTTTGAATATGGATATTTATCTGACAAATAAACATTGATTCATACAGGAGGCCTTTGTTCATGCCCCAGAGCCTTGTGAGACATTTTATTTATGGATGGGTGCATTTTATTTAACTTATTGGACCGATGCATGCAACACCTGCTGAGTGATGTTAAACAGCTTAAAAGACCAAATAATTTTTTTTTAAATAACTCTGACTGGGTTCGTCTGAAAGAAGAAAGTCATATACACCTAGGATGACTTGAGGGTGAGTAATTTATTGCCTAATTAAAATTTTGGGTGAACTAACCCTTTAAAGCAACGTACCCTGGACGGTTTAACCGGAGTACAAGGAGACTGCAGCTGTCACATGGATCATGCTGTACCTGCACCACTAGCACATGATGCTTCACAAATGGATGATGTACACTCAAATGACGACATTGCAGAACATCAGGAAGTGTGCAGAAATTAACTGTTTGTTGGAGGAGAACAGGAGACTGAAGGAAGAGGATTATTTTAAAGACAATGATGTGAAGGTGAAGTACTTCAGAAGATTTCTGCTTCTGTTTCTTATGTGTTTTTGGTGCCACTTTTTGTCAAATTCTAGACCCTGAATATAAGACGACCGTGTTTTTTTCAGATGTATTTCCAAGAAAAAAACATTTTACAACTATTTTTTCCGGCTGTTACTTGAGTATTTCTAAAGTACGAATATAATGGTTGTTTTAATTCCTTAAACCTTAAATATTGCATGAAAATACTTACAAATTATAAAGACATGAAGCATGAACTTTAAAATGTACTCCTTGGCTGTTATTTCTGAATGAATCTGTCCAATCAGATCTTTTCAATGAATCAGTCGAACTGATTCCCTCACGTGAATCTCGCTTTACCAAGAAGATATCGATCCGCTTCAGTAGTTTTATTTGCAATAGGTCAGTAACTAGTTGGCATGTCGGTTTTTTTCTTTTTTCTATGTGGAGTAGTGGCTCAAATTAAAGCATTCTTTTCAGTTTAAATGTGCTCGCATGAATGGCCTTTACATGGTTATATTGTGTTTGTTTTATTATTATTCTGAGAATAAACAAAGTCTTTCCTCGCCTGAATTGCTCCACAACTTGTAACATTCTAAATCAACATTTGGAGGTGATAAATACTTCTCCGAGCCTATTAATCAACATTTGCATGCTGCCCGCAGGATAACGAAAGGACATCCCTGCCTAATTAATTTACCTGCTTTTATACCTATTTTTATAGTTTTGGTAAGAATAAATTCTAGCGCATTTTAAGTCTCTAACAGAAAGTTCAACAGATTTACTATAGCCTAGGCTACTTGTAATTTTTAAAGGTGCAATAGGAGATCTTGAAAAATGCTAATATTAGCCTGTTAGCTTCGAAAGCATACATCCTACCCTCCCTACAATCGCTATCCAAAGCCACGCCCCCGAATGCATTTACGCTCACAGACCAGAATACCAGACAACTTTACTACAATAGGCTACATCAGCGGTTCCCAATTCCAGACGATGTTCCAAAATGTAGTAAACCCCTGCTCAGGGAGTAGGGAGCAATGAACACGGTGTAGGGATCATATCGATTGGAACACAGTTCATGCACGTTAAACCACTTAACTTAATGATTGCTATCGGGATGTGAAGAGACTTTCAACCAGTATAACAAAAAAATGTTTCTGAAGACAATCATCTATTGCACCTTTAAGACCCGCCTTCGGGTGTGTGTTCCAGTGTTTTGAAATATTTGTTGTCTGAGATATTTGGTATCACAGAGGGGAGTAAACATGAATATTCATACGTTTCGATACGCTCTGAAACGACTCTGAAAATATTAGTACGTTTTCACCGGTTGACAAAAGCTTTTTAACAAGGTAATTACATTACTTTTCGAATTACATTTCATTTCGAACGAAGTTAAACAAGCTTAGAGTATAATTGTTTGTTTGTGCACAAAATGTTATAAATTGTTTGCGGAGTTATATGTTTATTCAATGATTAGAGCCACTGATTTGCCAGAGGTAGCCTACCGTTAGAACAGCTACAAATAAATGGGCCAACAGCTGTTAAATATTTTCTCAATCTTCTGTTTTGCTATTAAAAGTATGTTGTTTGATAAGTATATCATTTAAAGTGTGCAGCCTGTTATAGGCTGGCAAACCTGTGGGAAATGAGAAATGAGGAACAATATAAAGACTCTTGGGAAGTAACAACTTTAAAAAATGTGTCACATGGAAGTGCATGACAGTTTACATCCAGACTGCGGTTCGTGTGGAGAAGCTGTTTGTTTGTATTTAATGTATCTGTTACAAATATAAATGAGGCCACTATTGCACAGATACATGAAGACATGGGTAACTTTAGTTTTAGTTTTTTTAATCCAATGCAGGGAACGGTGGATTGTGTGTATGATGGCCAACATAATGTACTTTATCACTGTGGTGGTGAATCAAATCAAAAGCACAATATTAATAACATGTATTCTATATGATACAAATGTTGACTTATTTGACCAGATTTAAAGTTTTACTACATACTGTTCCTGAAACCTCACTTTCGGAATCAAGATAATCAAAGGTAATCAAACTTAGCATGAGCTAATAAAACATATTTAATGGATAAAAAAAATATAAGATACAATGTTGGTGGATATTCTACTAATATTAAAAACATGGGGATCGTTCTTTAATGACCTATTCTGCAATGGATATAAATTATCTGTTCCCATTGCATTTTGTCCACTAAATGTATTGATGCAGAATTCAATCCAAAGTCAGACGGTGGGTGGTGGTTCAGTACAAGTTCATAAGAGTACAAAGTATATAAAAATACTAAGTATCTTGAAATAAAATTAAATAATAGTAAATATTAAATAAGACGAGTCAGATGAGAAGAAGAAGCTAAACTCTGAATGGGGAGGGTGTGAGCTGAAGTCATGTCTCAGTGTAGATAAGAGACATTGGTCAAATGCCTCTAGCCTTTACAAAAATACCCAGATATCCCTTGCGGTCTAGTTTCGCTTCCTCTTTCTAAAGTCCAGAACGTTTCTACGTCACTGCACATGAGCAGTACTTTCCAAATTCAGTTTTTCAATTCGATCAAGTGTTTACATGTCCTCTCGGTCGGATTACAAAAGTGATTATCCACCCTTTACAATCCGAATGCCACTTCAATCCGACTGACATGTTTACATGTGACTTTTCTATTCTGATTGTGCTTCTAGTCTTATTACAATCGGATTAGTAGTGTCCATGTAAACGCAGCTAATATTCTCCTAATGAATGTTGTTCAGTTGCTTTGACGCGATGTATTTTGTTTAAAGGGCTATATAAATAAAGGTGACTTGACTTGATTTGACTATGCTCCTCCCAGTGACACCGAATATCTCAGACACCGAATATTTGGTGACTTAGGTCTCTGCAGAGCAAAAGTGGTTGTTTCTGACCTTGTGGATGTTTCCAGACTGCTGGGTGTTTTTAAATCATGCAATCAAAATGATCCCCCTTACCCAACCCCACCCCTAAATCTACCATCACTATGACGTCAGCCAATCAGGTATCATGGCCTAAAAACACCATGATCTGGTAACTCCCATTACTTTCCTGCAGACACCTATACTTGGAATATTTCAGGACACCGGCTCCAGCAAGCAAGACAGCAACTAGCAGATAATTAACATTTGAGTTGAAGCAGAGAGCCAGAGCTCTTAAAAATGCCTAAACTTCTTCTTTTTCTGTTTTGTGCTTAAACAGCTGCATAACTATTTTTTCACATGCCAAGAATACACTCTTGCGTAATTATAGTGTGAGGTTTTGAGAACATTAATTGTGAAATACAGTGAGCAACGAGAAATATTTTGCAATGGGACGATTGACTCAGACACTGAAAACAAGAAACTTATCATTTTAAAAAGTAAAGGGAAAAAAAGATAAATCCCATCTGTTATTACCAAACAATAGAATATTCATCACCTCAAGCACCATACAACCCTGATTATGTGGTTTGAGATTTGTTATGTTTTTAAAGAAGTTTCTTATTGTCATCAAGGCTGCATTTATTTGATAAAAAATAAAGCAAAAAAATAAATAAATAATAATAATAATAATAATAATAATAATATATATATATATATATATATATATATATATATATATATATATATATATATATATATATATATATATATATATACATATTGTGAAATATTAACGCAATAATTTTAAATGTTCTATTTTAATAAGCAAAGCTGAATTTTCAGCATCATTTCTCCACACTTCCCTATCACATGATCCTTTTCTTTTTTTTTTCTTTTTTAAAGAAATTAAGACTTTTATTCGGCAAGTATGTGTTAAATGGATAAAAAAAAGTGAAAGTAAAGATTTTTCTATTTTGAATAAATAAATGAAGCAGCACAAGTGTTTCACCACTGATAATAAATCAGCACATTAGAATGATTTCTCAAGGATCACGTGACACTGCGTCATAGCTTAGTTTTGAACGGCATTGCTGTGTATGTTAGAATAAAACTTCTGTTCTTAAAAAAAAAAAGATTTGGGATATTGTAACAAATCACAAACAAATGTTGATTGCATTGGTTAATGTTTTAGTTGACATATTCAACAAGTTTTTGACCGTTTTCCTTTCGCTTTCGTTTCCTCCAAGTGTTTGCGTGCAGACCGAAAACAGTAAAGAAGTGTCATTGCGTCTCGAGACGCGGACGCTGCGCGAGCAGATTTGGAAATAGGCTTCCTCAGGCACCAAGAGAAAGTGTTTTTATAGAGGAAGAGCTGCGCGATGGCGTCTACTTTAGCGCTTCTTCTTCTCCTTTCTGCAGGTTTATTCACGGTAAAAGCTGGTAAGTTAGACAAAATGTTATAAAAAATTTATAAAATAAAATAAAGTAACACGTTAAACTTGTTTTGGGCCGGTTTACCGATGGCTGCCAGGTACAAAAATCATTTATTCAGCGCTTGATTAAACGGTAGCTACTTCACAATGTTAATGTTAATAGCATTTAAATCCTTTCTCTTGATTGTCGCCTTTCTGCTGTTCTTGTGTTTGGTTTTAGGTGATGACTGTAAGAGCTACTTGAACATTAATAACGAGTTCAAGAATTGGATTAACTGCTATGGTCGGGAGCATTGCTGTGGATCCTGTAATCACAGATACTGCTGCTCCTCTGAATATTTTAAGTTATCCGAAAGTGATCAAAACCTCTGCACTTTGTAAGGACCTTTAAGTCAATGCAATTTTCTATAGCTACAGATGTCCGTTAGACACCTAAAGTTTCTTTTTCTACACCCTCATGTCGTAGGCTAAGATTATCTTACACTTTCTGAACACAAAGGACATTTTTCAAATAACCACCTGACTGATTGAATCATCAAAAATTACAACTTTCATGATTGGGTCAGTTTATGGTTTAATTTCCCTCATCATCCATAACTGTGATCTAGTGATAATTCTGTAAACCGAGACACTGACTGTACAAGTGATTTCTACTTTAAAGTGTCCTATACTGTTAATATCAGTTTTTGATCCTAAGCAGATCACGAGCCTAATCAAACATAAAGCCCTATCTTGAAATGTACCTGGCCTGTTCTTATCTCTGGTTTCCGGATCGTGTTGGCTGAGGTTTTTTTTAATCTTTTCTCGCAACTCCCACCATTTCCTACCGAGGCTGTGTTCTATTTGTGATGCATCTTGCAAAATGCATCCCACAGGTTGGTGTGTTACGCTTTTAGCCCTCACTTTGTTCTTTAAAGAACAAACATTTTAAGTCATTGCTTTAAAAAAAAGGTCAACTTGAAGATAAAGCATGATGCAACTTTTTTGAAGGGGTTAACATGGTGGCCTAGGCAAGACAGGACATGACCAAATAAGGGAAAAAAATGCAGAATCCGGATTTGATATTGTATATTTTTAATAGTCCCAGCACAAAGGAAACTAACCACAGCAGTAACCAATGTGTTTTCATTAAACCTGTGTGGTTTAATTAAATTAATAAAAAAATGGCATTTAAATAAATGAAGTGTTAACAAGATTTTAATATATTCATTAGATTTTATAGATTATACTAGTATATGCTAAAGAGCTTTTCTAATGCTTGTTGCTTCATGTTTTTATCTGTCCTTCAGAAGAAACAAAAATATTGTTATTGGCTCATTAATAACGGGGGGTGTGATCCTTATCGCTGTGTTCATCACCTGCTGCGTCTGCCCCTGCTGCTGTATCTATAAAATGTGTAGAACACCCAGACGTAAGTGTTTTAGTGTGAAAGGATTAGTCCACCGAAAACTGAAAACGTGCTCACCCTCAGGCCATCCAAGATGTAGATGGGTTTGTTTTTGGAATGGGAACAGATTTGGAGAAATGTAGCATCACATGACTTGCTCGCCAATGGCTCCTCTGCAGTGAATGGGTGCCGTCAGAATGAGAGTCCTAACAGCTGATGAAAACATCACAATGATCCACAAGTAATCCACACCTCTCCAGTTCATCAATTAATGCCTCACGAAGCAAAAGCTGTGTTCGTTAGAACAAATTTGTCATTAAGGCATTTTTAACTAGTCAAATATCCATAATATTGCTTTATCCAGTAAAAAACTTTCTTTTCTGAATCAGGAGAGAAATACAGACCACAGACCAGGCACCCCTTACAAGCAACAACAGTTATTTTACAGTTATTTTAAATATGGGTTTTGATGTGAGACGCAAAATGAGATGGATTTTACACTAGAGGACGTGTTATTATGGATTTATAATAAAAAAATTAAAATATTAATTGTTTTGTACAAACATGTAGCTTTTTGCTTCACTACATGTTAATTGGTGGATTGGAGTCATGTGGATTACTTGTGTATTATTGTGATGTTTTTTGATGTTGTGATGTTGACTGTCATTCTGATGGCACCCATTCACTACAGAGGATCCATTGGTGAGCAAGTGATGTGATGCTACATTTTTCTACAAATCTGTTCTGATGAAGAAACAAACTCATCTACATCTTAGACAGCCCGAGGGTGAACAAATATTCAGCATATTTTCTTTTTTTGGGTGATCAGTTCCATTACGGGGATTATATATTATATATTATTTAGGGGGCTGGTAAAATTGAATTGTAAATTGATTTCTGTCTTGTTTTTTCCCCCTCAGCTGTGGCAGGAGCTCATGTGACTACAATCTCAAATGCACATTTCATTCAGCAGCAGCCTGTAATGCAGGCGGGCCAGTACCCACAATACCAACCAGTGCCGACTCAACCGGGTTATGGTCAGCCAATGCAGACGGGCCTGTATCAGGGACAGCCATATGCACCAGGACCCCCGCCCTCATATCACGTGGCCAGTAAGAACACCTAGTACTCGACAGACTGAAACCATGTAGTAGTCTTTTCTGGGAAAGTATCAATTTTTTCTGTTTCCAGTGAGTCCTGGATATCCCACTGGTCAGAGTGCATATGACGGAGGCCAGGCCATGTACCCCATGCAGCCGCCAGCCCAGCCGGGGGTCATGTATATGCCTTCAGAAACATTGAATCAGCCGGCCTACAACCCCGCCTACGTGCAGCCACCAAACATCGCTTACTAAAGCGCGACCGTCTGTCAAACTGCTGGACTGTGGAGGTTGACGCATATTTCGCGAAGCAGTCAGAATGTGGCCAAAATAATGTGGATTATACAAAAATAGTGGATGTGTTAGACTCAGGTTATTACTGGTTTTAAATTGAGTTATTTTGCGTTATTACGTTTAGTAATTTCTTTCAGTTTAGTTTTCACTCCGTGGCAAACTGTGGAAAAATGTTTTTGGGAATTGTAAATAAAGCAAAGATTAGTTTTACAAGAAAATACAATTTCAGTCTTTCTACAAGCAATAAGTGAATTGTTTTAATGCAGTTTTAGTTGTTTTTTTTCTACTTTCATATTAATTATTAGATTATTATTTTAAAACTGAACTGAACTGTTACACAATATAAAATGTAAAGTTCTTTCGTTTCAGTTTACGTAACTCTGTTATTGAGTTTTCATATTTTCATTAACAGTGTTACTCATAAATATGATTGTGTAGGGGTTTACATTTCAGATGACAGTGACGGGGATTCCGTTCAAACAAAGTGTCAACAAGTTTTCTATTTTGAGTTTTTTTCCTTTGAGGGTCTAAAAAAATGCAACCGCACTTGAACAACAATGACTGTCACAAAATTTCCACAATCATGTCACGAGTCCCACTGACTTTCTGTAGCAAGTTTAAATGCACATGAAAGATTTAAAGCACAAAATGGCTGTCAAAGTAGGAAAAAAGTGTTGCATTTTTGATAAAGCAACCTTTGTTAAAGCATTATGGGAAACCACTGTCATTCACAGTTCCTTATTGTATTGTTTCAGGTTACACAGTTTTTTTGAGAAGCAGCCTATTTGTTTAACGGCTATACATTTTGTAAATGTTTAACTGCTGTTTTTTATGTTTTTATGCTTGAAAGAAGGGAAAACTATATTTAAAGGATGTCAAACTCAACAAAGTCATCCAAACCTTGAATGTATGGCGCAACCTACTGGTCAAATAAAAAAGAAACAATCTAGTCTAGTGTTTAGTCTTTTTACTTATGCATTTAAATATTATTTTGTATATAGGCTTTTTACTCTTATTATCATAGATTAGTAGATTATTGTTTTGAACATGATGCTATTAACGAATGACAATTGGGATAATTATGGCAATTAACTGAGCAGTTGCAATTGTTTTACAAAATACACTCATCTCTGCAGCAATGAAATATGTAGCACTTTACAATTTACAACCAAATCATATGAAATATCTAATTCATTTAACTTACACTGGAAACATTTGCTACACCTCTGGGCATTTTTTTAGGCATCCAAAACTAACTCATTTACCATGTACCAGAAAGGGAACCTTATTCTCCTTTAAATTATATATTTCAGCTCTGCAATAATGCTATTTCTTATCCTCAAACTGAATCAAAGTCAGCATACATTGAAAATGTACTCAAAATTATTTTGAACAATTCATTAATAAATGTTTATTTGATTTGGATTCTAAATGACATCTCTCTGTTGACATGTGCCACACTTCTTCTTTTGGTGTCTTGTCCCTCATATCTGTTTTGATGACAGAGCAACAGAATGTAAATAACTTACTTTTTTATTAGTAACACAGCACATGGTTGTGAATGACGCAATGTCTTGTGGGTGGCTGATTCACTATGGAAAGTGAGAACTATCTTTCTTTCACTGAACTCTTCACTCCTCTCATTGTAGCCGCCTACTCTTGTCTACTTCCACATCTAAGATTAGCATATGTGAACGCGTTCATTGAGATGAATTAGATCGAAAGAATGAATCATTAATGCTAAAGATTTAATATAGGCACAAATTTGGAAATTCCCACAAGAAGCATGCAACACTACTGAAATGTCCAAATTGAAGCATGACCGGACTATGAGATGTTCCTTTGGGTCATTAGGGTTACTTGCAAATAATTGATAAAAAAAAAGATGCATATTAACTGCAAATGACTTTAAGAATTAAACCAAACGATTAAAGTTGGTTGCTGATTGGATGGAGGCAGATCTGAATGTGATTGGCTGCATCCAAAACTGCATAGTTTCCTACTATATATAGTATAGGCCAAAAACAGTGGTATGTCCAAATTCACAGTATCTATCTACTAAGTACCTGACCAACTTCTGGTAAGATTGTGAAGTATGCATCCAATTGACACTTTATTGGAAGCTACAGTTATAAGATTTTAATTCGAAACTGCAAGGCAAAAAAGTAAATATGCATAAATGAAATATATAAATAATTTATATAAATAAATTCACAATAACGCACGATGTAGAATTTATATAGAGTAAATATTCATTTCATGCCGACTTTAAAGCTGTGGTAGGTAACTTTTGACGCTCTAGCGGTTAATAAACAGAACTGCTTGCGTCTTGCGGAAGAACATCGTAGCCGGAACTACTTCTCTCTGTTTATGTCTATGAAGAATCACAAAGGTACTGGGTTACTCCGCCGCGGTACCCCTGAAGCAATCTAAAATAGTCCGAATATAAACACTTATTATAGGTGCACCCTAGTGATTCAGGACAAGATAAAAACACGGTTTGGAAAATGGATTCATGGTGTACTCGCTTAATATATAAATTTTTCTACATTTTGAACACAAACAAAGTTACGGACCGCACCTCTGATTCAATTGGTTGTTTCTTAACGGGAGCGGATGAATTTCTGCAAATGGACCACTGGGAGGAGCCAGAGGAGCTTGATTTTTCCACAGATTATCTGTCTCATATTTTACTGTCAGGACATAATGACAGGTTTAATAAATATGTAAAAATATATTTTAACAAAAGTTACCTACTGCAGCTTTAAGTGCACTGGAGACTGAAGTCCTGGTGGTTTCACATGGAATTCATCACAGAAATGATTCATGTCTTTAAGGTTGGGAATACTACTTTTAGTTCTGACATATACAATCATGAAAATAAACGGTGAAATGCATTACTAAACTTTCGTTTTCGTTTTATCCATAAAGGCCCCAGTATGGGAGGGGCATTTATGGATTGTGAGATCCACTTTGTGACAGAATTCCGGTCCGTTATTCAGCCACTGAATCCCATTGTTGTGAGTGCAATGTCGTCTGTTGTGTCTTACGCTCGCAAACATTCATCTTTTATCCCGTGTTTACTCTCTAGACGTCACAGGCTTAGCAGTCTCGTGGTTAATATTTAAACCTGTGCTTTCCCTCTTCCTTTACTTTTAAAGCAGTACGTGGGAGCTGAAGGCGACTTCTCAAATTACCACATCCGCAGATTCCGCACAGAGCGAGCTGTTGAACGGAAGAGCGGAGTTATGGCGTCCACCGGCCCAGTTCTTCTGCTCCTGTCTGCGGTTTTATTCACGGCGACATTCGGTAAGTAAATAAAATACCTAAAATAAAGGACTCTTAGGGCTTAAGCTTATTCTTGTTGACGGTTTGTTCTGGTAAAACTACGTCTGCTTAGTATCTGGATCTACAAGCGACATGAAATGCGCTTGCACGTCAAATGTGTGTTTTTAGCACGTAAGCTATATTTTGTTGTTGTTTTTGCTTTGTGCTAAAGCATGACTTTTCTGTGTCATTTGTAATGTTTTTTTTATTTATTTAATGTTTTATGTATAGTTTTAGTACTAGTTTTTAAATGATAAAAAAAAAATTAAGTAAACAAAAAGATTTTGAAAAAGCACGTTTTGAAAAAGGTTCAGCCTTTCGACTTACAAATTTCACCCGTCATTCAGTGTGCTTGAAATTATTCTTTAAAAAAAATTCTACAGCTATTTTTTCAGTGTATTGAACATATAGATATTGTAATCGAAGTATCCAATGCGAATTTTGCACGAGTTTTGTGTAGGCTATGTGAAATGTTTGATCATTTTGAAGTCTTAGGAAGTTTCCGTATATTTGAAATTCATGTGATTCCCTATACCATTCTAAAATAAAATCAGCTCACAAGTGATGCAATACAGTTAATTACTTAATAAATGTAATTATGTGCATAAAACTCAAAAGATGAACGGTCGCAGAAAGTCTGTGCTGCTCATTTACATAAAAGAAAAACAGACAATTATTTACTCTATTAAACTCTTAAAAGCCATAAAAGTACCATTAAAATAATCTAAATGGCTATGTTCCATGTCATATTCCAACTAACTTGGGTTTGGGTGACGTAACATAGAATAATACATTTTAATTTGTGGTTAAACAAGCCTTATAATATATTTTTTTGTGTTTATTTCTTGTCTTTTTGCTTCTGTTTAGCCGATGATGACTGCAAAAGCTACTTTACTAGCAATGGTGAGTTTAGGCCCTCCATAGACTGTCGGTATAATCAATTCTGTTGTGGGACGTGTGATAACCGATACTGCTGCTTCGATCCATGGTCCAAGTTATCCGAAGAGAAACAAGACGACTGTTTTTTGTAAGCAGTTTTACTTCACTCATGTTTGAAAAAAATGTATTTCATAGTTTCATACTAACAAGAGTGCCCCAGCTGCGGGTTACTCTTTCTGTGTAGCTAGAGTCACCAAACTAGGTTTTGGAAATAAAGAGTTTCTAACCATAACACTTATTTTTGTTTGTCCGGACAAACAGATTGTGAAACCATTGGTTGAGTTAATGTCCCAGTGCAGCAATGTTTTGGTAGTGCCAAGGACTATTATTTACATTTTTCAAGGAAATCCATGTTCAGATCTGGATCTAATCGTGATTAGGTCACATATGAACCAATAAAGTGTGTTTCTAATGTGTCTTCTTCATGATCTGTCCTAAAGCAATGAGAATAAGAATGTCGTGGTCGGCGTGACCGTAGCAGGGCTTGTGCTCTTCATCACGATGTTCATCATCTGCTGCGTCTGCCCCTGCTGCTGCCTCTACAAAATGTGCCGAACACCCAGACGTAAGTGTCTACAATTGCAGATTGGATCCATTCTTGTTCATGTTTTCAAATTGAGACATGACGTAATTGTGACGTAATTAAATGTGAAGCCAATTGAAAATATTTGCCAGTTTCTCAAACTGAATCTCACAAAATCCATGTTAATTGCAGCATTATTTCCATGTGAAATACGGTCAAAAATCTCTAATATTATCTGCTATATTAGTCTTGTATACTATACAAACCAAAGTCTAAAGGTCTGAACGTGTTATAGTGAGAATATTTTCATGCAGAATCTATTAAATATTGGGTAAAAATATGACCTGGGCATGTTTTGTCCGTCTGACCCATGTGTAAGACAGGGTACAACACTTTTGCCCAAATTTAGACTTTCTCTGACCGTTTAGCCTATGCTACGAATGCTGGAATGTTTCTGTTGAGAGTGGAAAAACTGAATACTGGAGCATTCTGGGATTCCCCACCCAGTCTGACTCACTGTGTCCGCAGTAACCACAAACAGGGGGAGGAAGCGCCCATGTGCTACAGGAAGAGGCCTGCAGTGCTACAGCCACTGTTAATGATTGTGTCACAAGATTTTCACATGACAGCTTTAAAGTGCACTTAAAGTGCACTACCCCTTTCTTTTAAGTTTATAAAAGTGTGTGCATCATATGAAAGACTCTGTTAAATTCACTGACCTGCTAAAAAAGGCAACCTGTTTATTTGTTTTCTGCTTTAAGCAGCGTTATTTTAGCATCACTGAGATACTATTTTGAAGTCGTTCTTATTCTTACTTTTTTCCACCTTCTGATTTTAAAGTGTCATTTTTATTAGTTTTTAATCTTTATAGTTTTAGATATTTTAGCCCATTTGAAACTAAATGAAAATGAGAATTTTTATAATTAAGTATTTTAGTTTGTTTAACTTAGTAGTTATCTATAGTAACCCTGGCAGGAAATATGCTGTTGGTTTTATGTGAGGTTGCAGAACCGCATTTCTTCACAGGGTGGATTGGTGTTTTTGTCAGTTAACATGAATTATAATCTTTAGGGTTTTTGTCAAGTTATTTATTTACAATTGTGATATAATTAACCTTTTTTAACAATGCTACATGATATAGCCAGTGCCGATATCTGTAGCAGGGTGGCTAATATAACACCAATATTTATCTAACATAAATAGTTATCTAACATAATAAATGGTGTGGCTTCTGCTGCTTATGTGAGAAATCAATCTAGAAGTCTTGAGGTTTTACATTACATTTACATTTAGTCATTTAGCAGATGCTTTTATCCGAAGCGACTTACAAATGAGGACAGTGGAAGCAAGCAAAAACAACAAAAAGAGCTAAGAAATATAATTGCTATAACAGGCCTCAGTTAGCTTAACACAGTACACGTAGCAAGGGCTTTTATATAATATAATAAATGAAAAGAAAATAGAAAGGTTTTGATGCCAGAAGATTTTTTTCAGATTTTATTTTCAATCAAGCAGAGAAAGTCAGTGTGTGCACACTCTTTTATACAGTTTGTCCTAGGGATGCACCGATCCGATACTGAGTATCTGTATCCGCTCCGATACTGATCTGTTGGATCGGGTATTGTTTAGACGAGACCGATCCAAATCCGATATCCTATTGTGAATATACTATTCTGTGTTGTTAAGCTCCACGAAAATGCACCAAAACATTCTAAAGCCTCCAAATGTTCATGCACTGTATTCCAAGTGTTCTGAAGACGTTCCATAGTTTAATGTGAGTTTTAAATTCTAATTCACAAACTCTTCTGCTGCTGTCTGTCATCCTCCATTCGGCATTTAAACTGCGTGTCGTGTTCGGTAACGAGAGTCAAAACAATGAAACTCTCTCCAAGAGCAGAGTAACTGAAGTTTAACACTGTTGAAAGAAAAGGCTCAATAAACTACATGTATTTTTTGGTCAAATATATGTAGCCTTGGTGAGCATAAGAGACTTCTTTTTTTTAGAAACATAAAAAAAAAAAGCATCAGTCTTTCATATAATGTGTATGTTATGCATCGACTGTGAATCCCTCAACCCATTATTCATGTTCGTTTGATTGTTTCTACAGCTGTTATGGGAGCAACAACAACCACTACCGTCGTAAGCTCACAGTATCCTCAGCAGCCTGTTGCTCAGGGAGGTCAGTACCCACCGTACCAGCCCATACCGTCTCAGGCCGGCTACGGTGGCACACCAGCTTATGGAGGACAACCCATGCCTACAGGACCATATCAGGGCCAGCCATATGTAGCGGGACCACCACCCCCATATCAGGAG
Source organism: Carassius gibelio (assembly GCF_023724105.1). Taxonomy (NCBI): domain Eukaryota; kingdom Metazoa; phylum Chordata; class Actinopteri; order Cypriniformes; family Cyprinidae; genus Carassius; species Carassius gibelio. Next base: position 21,135,030 of record NC_068417.1, on the reverse strand, counting down.
ACCAGTAAGATAATACCACCTTGCACAACACAAAGTTCAGGCAGATGGGCAACATATATAAAATAATCATGATGATTTTGCTGGAAATGCTGTTAATGTTGCAAGATTTTATTTAGCAATAATTTGTCATTATGTAGTTTAGCAATCCTTGGCTGTCTCATGACTCGTGAGTCATGAGTATGACACTTGTTCAGTTCTTTGATTTCAGAAGAGTGTTTCAGTAAATAAGTTCACAGGGATTCATTTGCGTTGACACAAAAAAATGTTGCTTGTGGCACTTTTGATTTATTAAAGGGGTGGTTGATTGTGATTTCACTTTTAACTTTAGTGTGTAATGTTGCTGTTTGAGCATAAACAATATCTGCAAAGTTACGACGCTGAAAGTTCAGAGTAAACAAAGATATAGTATTTTAAAATTAAGGCAGTTTAATGCCTAAATGGGAAAAAAAAGATTTTATAGTCATGTAAATAGTACAGAAAAACAAATGTAATTTTTACATTAAAAGTTCAGGTAAGTATAATAATTATAATATAAAAAGAGTAAATTCTATATAAGTACTCAATTTTAGAAATAAAAATGTATGTTTACAAGGATTCAAGTAAAATATCAAGTTATGATACTGTTGTTCCCATCATGCACTGGGGCATGAATAATTAATAAACTTACACTATTCACTGTTTTAGAGTTGTATTTACACCGTTATGGACGCTTTTGTTGTTGGGTTTAGTATTGTGCCATCATTGTGTATCAGGTACAAAGGTCTCTGTTTATTTGGGTAATAACTCTATTGAGTAGACATATTATCTTTAAAAAGGATCGCAAGCTGTCTGCTTGCTTACTTAGATGTTTGTAAATAAACTACATGCTCTCATAGCATAATTTTTTTTCAGTACTATATTGTTTGAGTAGCCTAAAGTTTACAAACCGTAACTGTGTGAAATTCACTTGAGTATTCTGGATTTAACATAAAATAAAAAATTAGAAATTAAATGTACTTATTTCTAGAGCTGTCGCCACCTAAGGATAATTCTGGTCAACTAGTAGTCATTAATTTTAAGCATTAGTCGACTAAGCGTTTGTTTATTAATAATCCATTTAAATAATTGTAATGAGCCTTTAATTGCTTACATAGCCAAATAAGCACATTCATAAAGCTTGCCACAGCACACCGGCAGAAGTAATGTTTATGAATGTGTCTGGAAAAAAACAGTAAGGAGACTGCATTAATAATATTAATATTTTGATAAACTAGTGCTTTCCTTGTTCTCGGTTTAAGAAGATGAAGTCGGTGACACTGACTCATCGTCTCCACATAAGTTATGCGCCTGGGCACCTAAGTCGTGGTATTGCCAGCCCGAGATTCGAACCCACAACACTGGGGCTAGGAGTCAAACTCTCTAACCACTAGGCCACCAGTTCCCCCAAATTCCCCCAATTCATCGACTCATAGTGAAGCTGTAATTCTGCATGTGTTTCCAGGAGGCCCAGGTTATCCTGTTCCCTACAGTCAGGCCGTTCCCTACAGTCAGGCTGCGTATGATGGCGGGCAGGCCACGTACCCCATTCAACCACCAGTTCAGCCCGGCTTCGCTCACCCACCCCCACCAACAGACTACAGCTCGACTCAACCGGCTTACAACCCCCACTACATGGAGCAACCAAAGACCGGCTACTAAACCACAACCTGGATCGTTGATGGTTACGTAGTTTTATCCTACAATTGCGCAATGTACATCTACTGTTGACAGCATCCTCCAATCGGAGTTGGGAATTAAATGATCGGGATTCGCTATCAATGTGCGCTTGTGTGCTATCATCGTTTTCTTTACACTTAATTTTATATCAATATATTTTTATTTACTCCTGCTATTGTGCGTGACTCCAAGCCATATAATGTTTTCGTTTTGTTAGTCTTTGTCCACCAAGCAAAAGGGAATATGTTTTACCAGCCTCAGACCGTTTCGACTTGAAATGCCATTAAACGCCTTAAATATCACCAGTTTTATTTAACCTGGGAATTTGCACAAAACATTGACACTTAATCAGTTGGTGCATTTGAACAACGCCAGAATGCTGTTTAGATGTTTTCACGATTCACTTAGCATTCAGGTTCATGAATTTGTGAATGTTTGTATAAGTGTCCTCATGCTCAGAGATCCAGAATATGCCTTATTTAATACAGCTTTTGCAGCAAATTTACATGTGGACACCTTAAACACAATGTTCCCACCGTGTGTTTGGGTAATTTTATGGAATTTGGCTTTTGGCTGTTGTAGAAATTCCATGTTTATGAAGGAGGCGTCAACACGTTTTATATGTTTCCCTTGTGAACTCTTTCTTGAAGGTCTGAAAAGCATTTGAATTTGAGGAACAATGGCCTTAATGCGTTCCTGACTGGAAGCCAAATGACTTTAAATAATGTGAAGCACTTATTTTTAACCAATAAAAGCCACTCAAGGTCAGAAAGAGGGTGATATTGTAAGGCGTTTGGCTGCTTTGTTTGATGCTCTGGAAAATGCAGTGACATGCACTCCCATGTTATGAAGTTAGGTCAGAAGGTATCAACAATCTACAGATTCCTGTTGGGTGTGTCAGGTCACATTCTTGGTTTATTAACTGTATTGTATGTTAAAACTAATCAATGTTTTACGTTAAAATGTTCTATGTATGTAATGTTCTAAGCATCTCAATGTTTGCAACCGCAAATAAAGAAAAATTGTGCTGCCATCACTGTTAAATTGTCAGACATTCTCATTTAATATTTTAGGCAGAACATTTGTTTACCTACACAGGGGAAGTTAAGTGGTTTACAGGAAGTGAGTATACTTGTGTGTTGTTGACTAATTTTAATTAAAAACTACATTTTCGTTTCAAGATATTCGAATGATGCATACTCCATGTAGCATCTTGAAATCACACACTTCTTAATTGGTAAATTCATTACCTTATTTTACTAGGCTGCACTCTTGATGATTCTGATTGGTTAATAGCAGGATTCAGCCATTTCCAAATATTTAATAGCCACGCCATTAATCAAACCCCTCAAATGGATACCTGGACATTTATCATTTATTATCTTTTTTAGTGCGGTCTTTGTGCTGTGATGCGGTCAGAAACCAGATAGACGATTGTCCAGGTATCCATTTGAGTTTCATTAGTAGTTCAGATGATTGAAAACAACATTTTCAATAATCTTGCCTTCAAAAGGAAGATTTGATATCGGTCTATCATTTCTCAATATGTTGTTATCAAGATTGCTCTTTTTCAGGAGGACCTGTACAACTGCAGTTTTCAAGCATTTTGAAAAACGAGTCTGTGGAGTGATAATACGGACTTGAATGTAGGACCGGCTTCAGCCGAAACCTTGAAAGGGACTAAGTTTCCATTTCAGGGGATTGATTAATGCCGTGGCTGTTAAATATTTGGAAATGGCTGAATCCTGCTATTTACATTTACATTACATTTATTCATCCAGAACTTGTTGTGTCAGAGCAGAACAACAGATGACAGTCGTCTACATAAAAGTGGAACCTTGCATTTTCAATATTAACTTCTAGACTTTATATTATATTTATATATATATTAAATAATAATGGCCCCAATACAAATCCTTGGGGGACTCCCGTACCCACATTAAGTCTGATTTAATTCCTTCCACTTGCAAACACTGAATACTTTTCTACAGTAACGCACTTTACAATGGAAGTCTATTTTCAGTAATACAAAAATAATGAAAATTCCACAGGTGATATAGAATTAATTCTTTAATTTGGATCATTGGTCTCAGTTTTTAAAAGAATAACAAAAATCTGAGTAGACAAGTTGAAAATAATGTTTCTGAGCGGAAAAACTGACTTTGTGTTCGATCATTATGACCCCGTATCGTTTTCCATGTCTTCAACTTACTTCGTTTCAAATCAGCAGATCTCCTCCAGAGCAGAGCCAGTTCTCCCCTGATATAATGCAGTTTGATGCACTACAATGGACTAATTTCAAGATAAATGTTTCATATACAGGATGTTAAATGTGCAATAACAAATGTTCAAGCTAATCAAAATGACGTTAGCATCAATTACTTTAATCGAATGTAGAGACACAAACCCACCTTCGCTCTCAGACAGATCTGGGACCAGACAGAACGTGTCTCTAATGGTGGGAATAAACTGATCGTACATGTGCAGGACATCAGTGTTCGGAAATAGACGAGTCCTTCAACAGTAGCCAGTGCAGTAACATCAGAGCTTCTCACAGTACCTGCAATCCAGGACCCGTCCAGCTCTGATAACCCACTGTCTGACTTCCTCTGCCTTTTGTTTTCAGTCATTGTCTGTGTAAAACCACAACTGTCCACACCACCTGAGGACGAGAACATGTATTGTGTGGTCAGTACCAGAGAATTCAAAAGCAATTGTTCTGAAAATGTTTTTGGTGGTTTTACTTCAAAACAAACTGATTTTTTCAAGGGAAAAGGTGTTAATACACTTCTACACTTCTCAGTAATACACCGACAGGATGACTCACACAAAGCCGCCCTTGTTTCTGTTCTCCATGTGAACAGTGTGGTTATTAACCGGATGACCTGTTGACAAAGGAATTAGACTTTTAATACCACTTCTATTCAAGTAATGCATTGCAAATGAAATAATACAAGATAATGACCTCTAGTACTAAGCGAGTCCACACATCCTCAGAAGCAGATTTATCTGGTCTAGAGGTGATTTTGAGAAAAGGACATCGATCTAAGAGAAGAGGGAGGTTAATCATGTTAAATCATGCCAATACAAGACACTTAAAGACACTTACATTCATGCAAGTAGAGTTAAGTGGCCAACCCTTCATTAAAGACGATAAATGACAGAAATCTCACAGACAGATGGACAATACTGTAGGACTAGAGTCAGACAACACTTGACATCACCACCTGGAGTCTACATTTGAGAAATGAGACGGCAGTTTAATTAGTTTGATCATCATTACTATTTACCAAAATAATATTTAAAAATAAATAAAGTCTTTGTTTGAAATGAAATACTGACTACTGCACAAAATACTACATATACTAGCTGTCCCTCCAGAGGTCACATCTGCTGGTCTCACACAGCATTGAGGACGTCTAATTTCTGAAGTAATCATTCTAAAGTTAACTGTTATTATTGGAGGTGTAAATTACTAATTTCTTTCTTTCTTTGGAATATAATATTTACTTTTCGGAAACAAGGTTGCCTCAACAACGTATGCAGCTGACGGATGTGTTCCTCAGAAGACTAAAACGGTTGTTCTTCCGTCTGTTTTTCAAAGTATCATGAGAAACAGAACACAGTATGCAACATGAATACAGTATATAGTATCAAAGAGTAGGATGCTACATTAGTCACACGACATCACTACATTGCACATTTCATTTACTGCATAAAAAAGTAATCCATTTACATTTAATTGTATTATGTCTTATATTACACAGTCTAAGCAAATAATCAAGATAGTACAAATTTTGTTAGTCATAATTAAAATCGACAGATGTTGAGAACGCTGGATTGTACTAGCCAATTCAATCCAAAACCAAAGAATTGAGATAACATCTATTATACATGATTTCTCATTGAATATTTTAGATCACAATCGGCACTTAACCAATATTCCTCATTTTGGTTTAGTTTAATTTTAGGGAGTCCAAACACGCAATGAACTAAAACTAATAAGTAGTAAAAAATATAACAATAATAATAAAAAAGAAAAACTATAAAGAAAAAATAACTCATAAAAAACAACAACAATATTACTAAAACTTTAACTAAAATTACATTTCAAACAGAAAACAGAAAAATAAAATCTAATTCAAAATGTGAACAAAAAGTATGACAGTATATGGATGATCCTTAACCTCAAGAGCTGGTTGTCCTGTGCTCTCTCGACTAGCGAACTAAGCGTTTTCAAACAAGCGCTCTCTAGCGCCCGCCTCTGGCCAGCGATGGTAGTGAAGGCCGGATCTGCCAGCTGTAGGATCCTCCTGAGAAGAGGCAGCTGTGTCTGCGTCTCCCCGTTCAAGTGTTCAGAGGCACTGAGGAGATGTCCTCCTGATGACACAAAACCCCTTTCAGAGCCTCGCTGCTGTAGCACACCATATGACAGAGCGCTTTGATGTCTGCTGAGAGACTCCTCCAGACTGGAGCCAGACCATCCCGACAGTGAGCTGCCGTGGAGCGAGGTCTTTCCCTGAGCTCTCCAGCGACTGAGGGTGTGCGGATGTGGAAGCTGAGCAGGGGCAGGAAGTGCACAGCGGCCGGACAGGAGCGCTGGGAGGTTTGGAGAGCAGCATTTGGGTTGTGTGGGACACTATGGGGTTGATGGAGAGCTAATGCGGTCAGAGCAGACGCAGCCAGACTCGAAGCTTGAAGCAATCTTGATGGTGAAGCCATCTGAATTCTGTGGAGGACGAGCTGGAAGTTGCCAAAGATCCCCGAAAGAAAGAGGGAAGAAGAAAGAAATTAACTTTTTTTCAAGCTGATATTTAAAGACACTATAAAAATTGCCACAGGTTTTCTACCCCTGAAAATCTGCCAATTTAAGATTTTTCCCCCTCTATTACCTTCCTATTGTTTTTTTTTTTTTTTACTTTCAGAAATGAATAATTTATTATAAGTATTAGTACTTTTTTAAATAATATTTAATGTAATAAATAATAAAATAACAAATTATACTTTAATAAATTCAAAAGTATTATTTCAATTGCATGATGTAAAAATGAATACTAGTACTACTAGCAATAATAATAATAATAGTTATTGTAATTAATACAATAATCTACAATTAACTTAATAAAATTAATTTCACTAACAAAATGTTTTAATAAAAGCAAGGACATGATGTAAAAAGATCAATAATATACATTCTAATAATGGTTTTTATTATTATTAATAATACAATATTCTATATTTAATTTGATAATAAAACAACAAATCATAATATTTTAAAAATGAAAAAGTTAATATTATATAAAATATTATCATTAATACGAATTACTGTTAACAATGTTCTATATTTAGTTTAATAATAAATGAAATACAACAAATATTTTAATGTTTAAAAATGCATAAAGCAAATATTATGTAAAAATGACTGCTATGAACACTACTAGCAATAATAATACTAGTTATTGTTATCAGTACAGTATTATGTCCTATTTAATTTAATTAGTACATCCTTCAAATACAACCTTAATAATAAAATAATGTTAATAACAATAATATGTTAATAGTTATATAAAAATCTGCAAATGTCATGATGTAAAGTCTTTAAAAATATATTCTTTGGTAAAAAACAAAGTGTTCTGTATGGCTTTGTTAATGAACCATAGCAATCTCTGCTCATGTGACTTAAAAGTATATTTGATCAGCGTTTAAGAAGTTGACATAGTTCAAACCTTCCACTGGAAAATACCCCCCAAACAAATGATGCAATGGAAATTTCCGTCCTTACAGCATTGTATGATGAATGTTGTAAAAGTGGGCTGACGATTTCCCAAAATAAACAGCTGTATGTAATGGAAACTGATGTTTATAGTGGGTTTCTCATGTTTTCTGGACACTCAGAGGCGTGATGTGTTTAATTCGGATGCTCCTGTGGTTTACAGGACTGATGGACAGCAGGAGACACAGACACAGAGCGCTCGGCAGCAGCTTCAGTAACACACAGCCTCACTGCAACACACTGAGATAACAGAAACAAGAAGACATCTGATCAGCGGTTCACTTCCTGTTGGTGACCGGCGCCCAGGGTTCAGTCCAATCGTGCGAGGGAACGTTTGGACCGAGCTGGTTTACCATCTGACAGATGATATTAAGGGTCAAATGAGAATGGAAATACATCAGCAGACAGGAAATGTGCATGTCTCTGCTTTTTGCATTTGCCCTTTGTGTTTGTTTTCCTAGTTTGTTTTTTCTTATGTTTCAGCATAAAAAAATAAATCCTGCCCTCTGATAAATGGCCGTTTTTGACAGGAGATGTTTTCTTGGAGAATTCGGCTGAGAAGTTTCCTTTAGTCATGAACGCTTAACTCGCAGGAGAGTGAACACTGTGTTAACACAACAAACAACACCACGTAAAATAAACTCATATTTGTCTAGATCAGAATTTAGGTAACATTTTACTGCCAATAAATGTTTTTTTTTTTTATTAAAAAAACCGCTACAATTAATGAGCTCTATGAACAATGCATGGCAAAAAAGAAAAAAAAGTCCCTGTATACAGGTTTTTTACATTTTTTTTTTTTTTTTTGCCACAAGTCTATACATTTTTTTTACATCTTCACTATAGTGATAATTTTGACTTATGTCTGTTCTAGAGATGTTACAACTTGATAAAGCTCTGATTGGTTTTCTTTTGGAAATATGTTTCAAATTAATCCTGAATGCATTTATGACTGTAAAAGCACAATTGCAAAATTGATCAAAAAAATCGTTATAGTTTTTTTTTTTTTTTTTTGTCCATATCGCACAGCCCTAGTTTATTCAATAAATATAGTTTAAAATCTAGCTTCTGAGTACTAAGTTATTAACCCAACAATAGCGGGGTCAGTTAATTTTTTTGAAGTGGGCCGCGCAAACATATGTGTTTGGTTGTGTGGGCCGCGAGTTGAAAAAGGTTGGGAACCACTGATTTATATTATATTAAAAAGTATGGTGTTTACTTATTTAATATTTATAATAATTTTAGTAAATACAATAAGAATTATTATCATTACTACTATTATTAATATTAATGTTATTAAAAATGATATAGTGTTACTTTTCATTCATAGTAAATAATTAGAATAATGTAATAATAATTTAATAAACAAGTATTAAATAATAATACAAATTAATTTTAAATAATAAAAACTATTACTTATTTTATAATATTAATAATAATAAGACATTACATATATACAAATAATAACAGTACAATAACAATAATAATTTCTTATTTTTATAATGAAATAATATTATTATTATTATCACTATTAATATTACTAATAACATTGTTATTATTATTAAATAAGATTATTATTATTTAAATAAAAACAATAATAAAGTGTTTCTACTACTTTATATATATATATATAATTCATATTTTTACAATCTGTAGTATTATCACCATAAATATTTATGTTGCTATTAAAATAAAGTATTACTATTAATTATTCTTTATAATAATAATAATAATTATTATTATTTATATTATTATTGATAATATAATTTAAATATTTAGTACAATTTAATTACATTTAATTGAGCAAAAATAACCAAAAAGTCCAATGTAAGATGATGTGCATCATGTGGAGTGGAGTGTGTGCAAAGAGACGTACTAATATGAGCAAAAAGACACGCATAAATGAACACAATTTTGTAGCAGACAGTGCAGACCACAGAACAACCGTCTCTCATTACTGTTTTCTCTCATTACCATTCAACTCTGGCTGCAGCGACTGCACCTGCAGCGAAACAAGCCTTTAGCTGGATGTCGTCAATGTTTCAGTGGCTCTGTGGAGCTCTCTGTACCTTCCTGGACAGCAGCTCCTCGCGTTCGCTCCCAGCGTGAGCTTTCTCCTTCTCCAGGACCAGCTGGGTCTGCCGCTGCTGTTCCTTCTCCTGAATGATTGGCCTGTTTCAGGGAGCCGCGCAGGACTCGGATCTCTCCGTTCTTCATCAGGATCTCCTCCTCTTCCTCCTTCAGCTGAGAGTCAACAGAAATGCAGAGTGATAAGAACTGGCTTTTAAATCTTCAGTCATCAAAAACTAAATGACAGCAGTTTTGGCGACCCAACCTTGACCGAAATTTAGGAATAACCTGTATGATGAGGCATCTATATGAGCACAAATAAAGCATTTTTCTGCAAACTACAAAGAACCGATCAAATGAAGTGCATGCACCTTTTTCTTCCGGTCTGCTTGCTGCAACTCTTAACTGCTTACAGGTCAGATCTTCTCCATCTTTACTGGAACGTCCTTCCCCTGTAAGAGACCCAGAATTACACATTAAACTTCAATTTACCTTTTAGTTTAACCCATTCAGAGTCCACACAATGCAAAAATTAACTATGCAAAGAAATCAAATTTCAATCATTAGTTTTTATTAATACTATCCACTGTGTGAGACACAAAATAACACACAACTTGTTAAATTTCTAGTGTAGCCCATCCATATAATGCAGAAATGAGCTATGCAATATTACAAAAATGGTTGGTCTAAAATCAGACAGGGTAGAGTTTGTGAAAGGAGCATCCGAAGTGTCTTCTACTAACCGAACGCATCTTTTCTTCGTGCTTCTTTACTGTTGTTTGTGCTGCTGCTGATGTAATCGTCTCTGAAAGCAAATGTCCGTTTAAGGCCTGGGGCGCGATGATGTCAATCTGCTCCAGGTGGTCCTGGGTGAAATCCATGTCTTCGTCAAACAGGCCGGGTTCAGCTGGGACCTGATGGCCTTTCACTCTCTTGTTTGGCGGGAAGTTCATGTCAACGAGGTGCTTCTGGGAAATAAATGAAGCATCATCCATGAATGTTCAGTGGATAATTAATATGAAAATAGTCACAATAAGGAATAAGTATGTGTGTTCACATGTTTGTACATATTAGGATATGGTGTCATGGTTTTCAGAGAGTTCCTACGTTTTCAAAAATATGTTAATAATAGTAAAGAAAAACTAAAATAGACACTTATGTACAATTATGGCAGAGATGTTTACTAAAATGTGTATGTTTTTCTTTTTTAACTTTAAGATTTGATATTACGCCGCAGCTTTTTACGATGAAACGTTTTAACGATTCACTGCATTCTGAATAACAACAATATTAATTATATTCATTTTCATCTTGTGGGACAGAATAAACACACCATGTTACGTCAACAACCCATGAATACACAAACATACACACTGTTGAAGTTTGGGCAGACTAGGCTTTTAATGTATAAAATACAGTTAGTGCCATTTGAAAAATAAAATGATATCAGTAGTATAAACCAAAGACCCAGCTGACAATATGATAGTGCTACTGGTCAAAAATAATACCTAACCTTCATTCAACGGTCGTTTAAACATTACATACTGCGTTTACCATGGGACAAATGTGCTCAGATTTATCAGTTACCTGATGCTCGACATGCACGACCAAACTGTAAAACCTCCAAATAAAGTGCTACTCTAAACCATTAACATAAACACGAAATAGTAAACAAATAAATAACAGAAAACTGTGTGAAGTTGGAAACATTTCTGAGCTTTGCCTCTCATTCTGTGTTGGGGGAGGGTTCGTTCGGTTGTAAAGCCTCACCTGATTGGCTGAAGAGCGGCCCTGGTGTGTCACAACGCGCTCTGATTGGTCTACTGACCAGCGCACGTACGGAAGAACTGGTGGTGAGACAAGTGTCCTACACAAACGCGTTTCATTTAGAAAAAACACTCGAAGTAGTGATTTAAAAGTTATTATATTATCAAGTTTCCCTCAATGAAAGGTGTGTGTGGAAAGTTTTGGCATTTTGTTCATACACAATAAAATGTGGACGCTTGTTTCCGTCAAGGAAGGAAGGAAGGAAGGAAGGAAGGAAGGAAGGAAGGAAGGAAGGATGGATGAATAGACAGATAGATGGATGGATGGATGCCACTTTCTATCTCACAATTCTGACTTTCTAAAATAGAAACTAATAATTTTAAAGTGCATTGTGAGATAGTAATAATAATATAATCTCAAAATCGGGACCAACAAAGTCCGAATTGTAAGATAAAAGTACCACTAACATTAAAACTACCCCGTGGCGAAAAAGTGGCTTAATAAGAAACATAAACCATGAGAAAAGTAAATCGGATTGTCGTAATGTTATATTTAGTAACCGTGCATAAAAACGTAGACTTATAGTTGTACTAAATCTAAAAACCTGACCTTAAGGTTAAGCTACAATACACACTCTTTTATATTTTACATGCACCAATAGATATGCAACAAAACAGCGTTATAGACTATAAACACATTAAACACACACAATTAAATAGTTTTTGTTGTTTTGGAGTTTGAAGAGCCACTAAAAATGTCGCCGTAATTACATAAAATCTCTTTAATCTGAAAACCTTCACAATCAAGTCGAGTGCATGAACTTGTTCAATGCGAAACAATTTACTGAGACACACAGGAAGAAATGTAAATAAATATACATATATAAATTGCTAATATAATAAACTATGTGCAACATACTCTACAAACAGGTAAGTAATATAAAATGTAACAACTACATTGTACTTTGATGCGTGATACCCCGTCATGTTATGGAGGGTGACGTCACGGCGAGGTCGCGCTCTGATTGGCTGAGGCGCGTGGCTGCTGAGTGTTTACCATCAGAGCTCAGCACTGAAGCTGCACGTACGAGCTCGAGCCACCGACGAAGGAGGAAGTTCGTGGTCGAAAATATTGATTTATTTGTTCGTTTTCATCACTGCGTCGCTAAAAAGCACTCAACAGCCACTGTAGAAACACTCTGTGACCCTACTCTGAATCACTGGAACAGGTCAGTGGCGTTTATGTGGCGCTTTTCCGTGTTGTTTTGAACAAAGGAACGTGCCAAAGACCGAGACTAGGCCTGTTGAGTTCAGCTGATTGATCTCAGAAAACTCGTTTGTTTTCACTTTTGCTTGTATTTCACGGTTTCCTTGCGTTTCCCCTTTCAGCTCATGCGAAAACTTCACGATGAAAACCGAAGTGTCTACTGCTGCTAACTTTGTGACACGTCTATTGAGAGGAACACGGCTGCTTTCAGAAGAACAGCTGCAACAGTTCAGATTCTCTCTGGAAGAGGCTTTGGGGGGTAAGAAAGGATTGGACGTGATCTTTCCATTGTCTAGAAGTAACTACAACCGCATTGTGGTCCAAAATTTTGTGGTTTATGATAAAAACCGACCATTGTTTTGAACAAAGCAGATGAAGGTTTATTGCAGTACCAAAGTCCATTCACTGAAACTTGATCCATATTTTGCCTTCAAGCACCAGAGGCTTTGCCAAATAATTGCAAACACCAAGTCCATGTTTCATTGCACCAAAACCTAACATATATATATTTTAAATTGCAGATCATTATCAGCACCACTGGTTCCCAAATGCACCCTACCGAGGTTCAGGTTACAGGTGCATCCGGATCAACCACAAGATGGACCCTTTGATAGGCAAAGCCGCCTGTACGATCGGAATCGCCAAAGAGCGACTCTTTTCACTGCTGCCAAGCGAACTCACCATGTGGGTCGACCCTTACGAAGTGTCCTACCGGATCGGAGAGGACGGGTCCATATGTGTCCTCTACGAGTCCGCGCCTCCGTCGGACACAAACCAGCCAGACAGCTGCAAAGATGAACTGAGAATTGGACGGGCGAGTCCGTCCAAATCCTTCAGCATGATGACCTGCTCCAGCTGAAGAGCGGTTTTGTGTAATTAATTGCTCGTGGGCACAGTAAATCAGGCATCGCTCACGTTCGATTTATTTTTAAACCTTGTTTTTTTAAGAGATTTTTTTTTCTTTTTTTTTAATCAACGGTGAAATCTTACTCATCTTCTTGACCTCATGGTGAAAACAGATGTATTTTGATTAAATGTGTTTTCAGCTCCCTGTACAGTCCTGTTGAATATGTTTTTTTACAATTTCTATTAAAAGTTTTCTATGAATTTCTTAAAAAAATAAATGGGCTTTTGTGGTTATTCCATGTAAGTATATTTGATGCATCGATTTGATCAAAACATAAGCCATACATAAGACTCTCTATACTTACAATGTGTAGTCTTCATTTTTAATACTTTACAAGCAAGCACTTTACTACAGTTAGACAAGCTACACATTTTGCATCTTTCTTAAAATGGATTAAAACATTTACTTTTCTTAAAGTTTTATTTATATGGGATTTACATTAAATAATAAATTAGTATGAGTTACAAAGAAATAGGCTTCAAATATCACGTTATTAACTGAAAAATAACAACACAAAACAAGAACAAAGAATTTGATAAGAACAAATAAAAACATGTATCAATGTTATAACTTTTTGCATGGCAGTACTTTTTATGGATGATCTTAAATGAGATGTTTAATTTTGTTTGTATTTAAATATTTATAAGTCCTTTTAATTTCATTTTCTAGGTCTCCTTACATGTACATTTGAAATCATGCATAGTCATAAATGTATTACTTTAGTAGTCAATTAATTATTAAAAAACATGTATTGTCTTGACCAAATACAACAAACTTCGGGCTTTTTTTGTTTTTTTTCCTGTTCTTTTTATTATTATTTTTGGATTTTTACCTAATTTAAGAATTTTATTGTTATTGTTTGCCAATAAAAAAACCCTACAATCCCAACCTATTAAAAATATTTTCTTAAGTTCTTTAAATGCAAATTATATACAACAATTATACTAATCCTCACAAGGTACACAATTTTAAAAGTATTCAGGTTAAAAAATATATATTTATTTGCACTATTTATAACTTATGAAAACAAAAATAAAGTTTTTCTGAGCAAATAATCTACAGGCGAACATAAAAAAAATGTAAAAAATATATAATAGTATATCATTTTTCATAAAAGATATACATTTTGAAAAGTTTTCAGATAAAAATAAATGTAACATATTTTCAGTAATTCCAAAGACTGTATATACATTTAAATATATAATATAACTTGTGGTTTAATATGATAATACTTCTAAATCTCAAGTTTTTCTGTTGTTTTTCTCTGAGCACCTCATGTGTAAGCGAACAGAAAAAGGGAAGGAAAACAGCAATCATGTGTTCATGACGTCAACTGCCTTCAGTAGAGGACGACCATTTGATTGTCACTTTCAACATCCAACCAGCGGACGAGTTTAACAATGACAACACCTTCTGGCCAATGACAGCGCAGAGGGGGCGTGTCCTCGCGAAAGCGGTAGCGGCGCTACACCCGTCGGTGTGTCAGACGCGGATCCTCCAGAAGTTTTGCGCCTGACCCCGATCCTCTCGCCCGGAGCATCAAACCTGCGCCAAAACCCCCAGCAGCTCACGGTTCCTCTGGGTTATGGAAATGGATAAAATGGACGAAAACGACTGGAAATATCACGGGGAGGGCAACAAGAGTCTGGTCGTGTCTCATTTGCAGGTTAGTGTTCAATAGTTACTAGCTTTTAGCTTAGCCAAGATTCATTTAAACTCAATCAAATAGGAGTCAGTCAACAGGAACTCAAATCAAACTACCTGGAAACGACCTATACAGAAAGTTTGGTAGCTTTATTTTCCATCAGTTGACGGAAATAAACCTCTTCCTTGTCTTAAAAGGGTATTGAAAGGGCTTTAAAGCTAATAGCCCTAGCAGGCTAAACCAGGTTTCAATGATAAAGTCAATGTAAGTTACTACATGTGTGTGTTACCCATGCCACACCCACTTTATGAGCTCGAAAGTTTATTAAACTCTTTAATTGGCATATATATAGGAAATGTAATGCTGAGAGCCATTTAAATGAATGGATGGTCGGAGGAGATGTTTTAGTTTCTGGATGGTTCTTCTGAGCATCTAAAATTGGGTTTCTGTTGGAGAGAAGATCACATAAACTTAACATCTTCCTCATCCAGGCTTCAAAGTTCAGATTGGAAACCTTTAACAGTTCCCCCTTCATTGGGTGAATGATAGTGCTGGTCTAAACCGGTTTTATACCACCATGCTGAATGGGAATATAAAGGTTTATCCCTTTCTTTGGGGGAAAAAATACAATTAGAGACTAAAAAGATTTGCGCGTATTAATTTTTAACAATGTCATACTGATTTAAGGTATTACTTTGTTAGAATTTGGTCTGAGCGCTCTTGAACTCTTGTCTGAAACTCTCCTGTGTTTGGACAAAGTTGAGAAACTCTAAATGAAATCTGTTGCGCAGTCACATGTATTCTAAGTCATGGAAACTATATGTAAATGATTGATTTATCAGTCGGTTTTATCATGTAGTTGGCTCCTTTTGTCACTAGGATGGCAATATCAAGGTCCTGTTTTGTTAAGATCAAGGATATGCAAACGGATTAACCTTTGTCTGATTTCCCAGTTCATTTGGGATCGTCTGTACCATCATACGAGAAATAAACCCAGAACAAGCTGGCAGAAAAACGTGTGTAGTCATAAACACGCTGGATTTATTTTAATGATTACAACACGGAATTGTGCGTCCAATCACAAGAAGCTGCCGAGACAATGTTGATGTCATCATGTCAAAACTGGGTGTGGGGGAAAACGGGAGACGCTTTGATGCAGTTTTCCAACCAGTTTTAGAGTCCTGCAAGGGCTTGTCTGTCTCTATATGCTGTTTACAGACATTCTTTCATGCTCCCACACTCTTGTGTGCATTTTTGTCTTTCTGCCTGGTCTGGTTTTACATTCTTGGAGTATGAGCTGGACCACATCATTTTAATCAAATCAGCCTGAAAGAGTTAGGTATCTTATAAAACTATTTGTAAAGGCATTTTGGATGCACACTGACCGGGATGCTGGCATTTCACAAGAAATTCTTGCCATTTTTTTTTTTCATTACAAATAAAAGTTGTATACAAGTAATATTTTCTAATGTCTAATTGTAACCATTTTTAATGTTTTATCATCATAAAAAATAATTGTCTGGACAGGATGGTTTTCATTCTTGTATTATAGTTGGGTTATTATAATTAATAAAATGTATTATTACTACAATTAAACAATTGTTTAACAATTGGTTATTAAACAATAATAATAATACAAATTGCTATTTGAAATATACTTTAACTCAAATAATAATATATGGAAAACTTAAAGTTTGTGTAAAATGTAAAATCAATTCTGAGAATTGTTTTTGAACACATGAATGTTTGAAGGGCATTGCGGAAACATGTTACAAAGACTGTGAGCTATGTAGTAAATGTGGAATTTAACAGGTTTTCACCATTTTCGTGTTCAGGAATTATTTTGGGCGGGGCTAAAATCATGACTCGATGGGGAAACTGAGTCGTATGGCCCCTCCCCTACAACTATAAGACGTGTGTTTGAGTTACTGCCGTTTGTTACAACAGCCTAGAGCTTGCTAGCTAGCTTTCGTCACGTAAATGCATAATACCTGGATGCAATGATTAAAAAAACAGCTTGGTCTCCTCATTTAAATAAGCTGTGAAGGAAGACCGTTGAGAGAGACGTCAGCTTTTCCACGAATGGGCGTGGTTTCAGCACCCCCAGTTGACACGCCCCCATCAGAGAAAAGTGCTTATTTTTTTAAAGATTTCAGTAACTTAAATGATTCACATGGCGCCTTTTTTTCCATTTTTTTCAGCATACAAATATGTGTGGGTGGTTAATTACACATTTTCCTGTGCTGTGATAAACTCAGAACACGCATTTAATATTGACTTTACATGGCTTTTACGTTTCTTTTTTAAGCTAATGTAATTTTCTTTTAATTAAAATGCAAGTACGAAAATAACTAAAACTGGAGTCAAAATTAATAGAAACTATGTAGACTATTTTACAAAAACACAACAAAGTAACTAAAACTTAGGAAAGCTAAAAGGAAAGATAAATATTAAAAACGGATTAAAAAAATAAAACAATCTTGAATTACTTTTTTTTTTTATTTAGAGAAATTGCCCTTGATTGTTCTAAACGTGTACAAAAATGTATTTTCTTTATATATTTGATGTGAATTCATTAAATTCTGAGCGTCATCCCTTTATGTTTAACATTTTGAGAGGCAGAAGTAAGTTTTGTAAACATTGAGCAAGTGTGTTTAGAAACTGCATTTGCGTTTAAGCGGCCACCGGTTGCATCATTTCATAAAACAAACCGCCAGACACTGCCATGATGTCACCTTTACCTTTGTGGACCTATTTATGCCTAAAAGCATTCTGGGAAAACGTAATCTGCATTCAGTTTACAGCTGAGTGGATGTAATATTTGTTGTACACACAGGCAAACCCATTTAAAAGAATTCCCTTTTGAACTCAAGTAAGACAGGGATACATACAGTTTTCGAAGTCTTTGTGAAATGACTCGTGTGATTTCTGTTTTTAAACGCATCACTTCCTATTACAGCACTGTCGAGTTCTTCGTCTGCTGAAGTTTCCCTCCGAAGACTCTGCACATACACGACAGGTAAAACTTCCCCAAATCCACACCACCGAACATTATTACTTCCCAAATTTCTCTGATATGCACTATATACCAGTTACCTTTTCATACACTGTGAAAGATACCATACTATTAGAAGCCAGCTAGAGAACTGGAACATGAACACGAAATCATATTGTGACGCATATTGTGAGCAATATATATAAAACATGGCGAGAAAGACTTTCATTAAGTCGACAGATGGATAAATATTTGCAATAATGGATTGTGTTTGACTCACCATAGTATGATTTGACATTTCTATCAATGTAACTGGTATTGATGCACAAATGAATGTTTTATCAAGTTCTGTTGACGTAAATAGTCAGTCAATTTCCACAATCCTTAAGGTTAAACATAATATTTCTGTGTGTTTTCTTGCACTGCATTGTAAGTTATTTGAGTCTCTTATGAAGAGCCTGAAGTATGAAGAGTATCTGCAACAGTGTAAATGCAAATATGCTTCAATTGTTTGGTCTTGGTCTCTTTGCATTGATAAACGGTGTAGTGTCAGCTCATTTTCCTACCTCTTTCCTGCCAGACTGCAGAACAAGCTTTTCGACACATCCCCAACATCGTGGATTATAGTAAATATGTCATGAAGCCTTTACTGGGGGAGAAATACGTTCACAGTGGAGTAAGTCACAGTTTTAGACCTTTATGTACTTTATTACATTGTGATGCTTTAACACGAGCCTAGATAATGAGATGAAAATAATGGTTTGAATGTTCACAGGAGGTTGTTAAACTACCGCTGGACTTTGTGAGACAGCTGTCGCTAAAGGTCCAACAGGAACGACCTGGTACAAATTATTATTTATTTCTTTGCTTTAATTACATGACATGGCAGTGACATTGTAATGCCCCCCAAAAACCAACAGTGTTATGATAGTATTTTGATGGCAAAATCCAAGTAAAACGTACTGGTCCATTATGGTAATGTCCATTTATTGGAATAATGGTATTGTGATCTTTCTTTGACACAGAACTGCGCTGTGATAAGGTCATGGACACGTTCAGTGGGTGTGGTTTATGCCTTCCCAACCTGACCCAACTTCCCCTCCACCATCTCAGAGACCACAGACCTCCAATCTGCGTTGAGATTAAGGTAAACTCCACATTCGATTTGACGTGGTCTGAACAGATCACTTCTGTTGTGATCGTGTAGGTGGGGGAATTTACACATGCGGTTGCGATGTTTACCATTTATTCATCGGTTTTGAGCGGAAGGTTGGGCAGAGTACAACAATCTTATCACAAAAAAATCAGCTTAATTTACCACTCATTTAAATGCAAAAAATTGAGCTCAACCATATATTATAGTTATATATATTATGGTTGGATGTATGTCTGGTTTAAAGGAATTGTTCACTGAAAACTGGAAATATGCTGAAAATGTTTTTCCCTCAGGCCATTCAAGATTTAGAAGAGTTTGCTTCTTTATCAGAAAGAAATGTAGCATTACATCACTCAGCAATGGATCTTCTGCAGTGAATGGGTGCCGTCAGAAACAGCTGATTAAATACATCACAGTAATCCACAAGTAATCTCCAGTCAATCAGTTAACATCTTGTGAAGTGAAAAGCGGTGTGTTTATAAGAAACACACGTCTTTAGAGCGTCATTTCCAGCCAAAATACCAGCCCATAATCCATAACGCTTCCTCCAATGAAAAAGCATTGTCAGAATCCACCAAAATATTGTTTTTGAAAGGAGTTCTATTAATAGAAGACTCATACTTTAGCCAGAAGCAACCATTTTGCTTCCCAATGGAGGACGCCATGCGCTGAGCTGTTTTTGTTGTGTGTCATGGGTTTCATGATAAAGGAGGATGTTAAGTAAACGCGTAGTTTACAGGATTGAAAGACCATGAAATTCTGACTACATCTCCTATGACGACTTGTAGTGTTATCACCGAGGTCTGAGAAAATAGGTTAATGCCGTTATTACTGTTTTTCATGTTCGGTAACATTTTTACTCAGCTTTTAAAAAATGCCAGATAGTTGGCATTTCATAAGCGTTTGTCCAATCAGCGTACACTTACCTCACTGGTCGTTCCTACACAACCCTACTCTGAATAAGAGCTAAATGAGTTCCCCAAATGGAGTTCCTAGAACTAAAACCATTCTTAGATCATGAGGTGCGAAACACACCTAAAAGCCATAACTTCCGCCAGTAGTTCTAGGAACTATGAAAAGGTTCCTCCACTGCGAAAGCGCCCGTTTTGACGGCACCCATTCACTGCAGAGGACCCATTGGTTCATATAAAGAAACAAAACCTTCTTTATGATCATTTGATCAATAAATGAATAACTGCTACCATGGTCACAAGAAAAATGTATGTTAAATCTCATTGTAAATAAAGCATCTAAACTATAAGAAGCCTAGTTTACATAGTTTTTCTCAATTATGACAGTGACAGAATAGTTATACCCACGTTTAGAAAACATTGACTTTGGAAACTGTTCGCAAGTGTGCCAGGAACCTCGCCTTGTCTTTGGTGTCACATGTCTAAGCACGTCTGGTCATTGAACTTGCTGACAGTTGTTAATAAGTTTTTCTGTATCTTCATGGTGTTAAGAGTGTAAACGCTCTTGGGTTGGATTAGTGACAGTTGTTAAACTGCAAGAGTCTCACAACAAAGAACTGTTTTTTTAGGGGCAAGTATGAATATCTGTTCTTGGGGAAGTAGACCACAGTAGCTGAATGACTCGTTGGATCTATTTGTGTGGATTTTAATCACATGGTCAGTCAAACAACAGAGGGAGGTGGTGTGAATCTTATCTGAAAGGCTTGTGTTCATAAAAACAACTAAACTTCTGTATATAAAGCTTACTCACAACACTTCATCGTGTAACTCAAGATGCAAAGATACAATTACTTACATCTCCTTTCCCCTCCCCCAGCCAAAATGTGGATTTCTACCCTTTTCAAGGCACATAAGCAAGGAATGCAAGCGCAAAGTTTGCAGATTCTGCATGCATCAGCATTACAAGGCAAGTACCAATTAAACATCTAGTCGTTGCCAATTTTTTAAAGAAGTGAAGCTAGATTTATTAAAGCTAACTTCTGCTTTAACAACGACAAAAAAGGATGGTGCATCCTGCCATCTGTTTGTACTCTACGTCATCAAATAATCAATTCTTTGTGAGGCTCGGCTACAGAAGAAGAGCTTATGTTGCTGAAAATACAAGAATCCGTTGAATTCCCAAAGTTTCATTATGAAGCGACACGGTTTGTAAAGTTTACACTAACAGGTTTTGTTCTTTACAGTTAGCCAATGGGAAGTGGAAGCGATTGAGCAGATATTGCCCTCTGGATCTCTTCTCAGGGTGAGTAACTGCTTCAGTCACTCAAAGCAGGAAATCAGAGCTGGATTTATATCTTTCACTGATATTACGACCTTTAGCCAGCATTGTTAACAAGCCTAATTGACTGCGGCTAAGACATTCACTAAGCTGGTTGCGTCACTGCCCTGTGTTAAAGCAAATAATTTTTTACTTGGAAAAAGGAGCACGATCAACACATTTCCACTGTGAGACCAGCCCTACAATCTTTGCATGATGGTTTTGTACTGCTGCTTTAGTCACAGAAATGCTAGAAAACAAGATTTAGTTTTGTTGAACCAGATAATCTCTAATTTTGTTGTCATGTCGAAATCAAGATGAGTGCATGAACCCTAACCCTAACCCTAAATGTAATACCAAAAGTGAACTAATCTTACACACCTAAATCTTAATCATAAATATCTTGTATTCCAGGAGCAAACAGCGAATGTATGTTGCATTGAAGAATCTGTTAGAGGAACCACAAAACAACTTGAAAATCTTTAAGGTAAATATGAATTTCTGTAATTAACATTTAATAAGTACACTTCAGATTGAAGTCTGTAAATCTTCCCTAGACTTCCGTTGACAGAATGTTCAGAATTCGAAATGTAACTGACGGTGATGATGTGAACGAATTATATTAGCGTCCACACCAATGGACAATAACATTTTTCAGTTTTGACGTCTGCTGCCTAATATGTTTTATTTATTTCTTTTTGAATTTCTTTTTTTAAGTTTAGTGGATTCTGATTTGCTGTCAATTATTATTATTTTTTTATCATTCATTTGTTGGAATAAATCATTCTGAAATTGATTCGAACAATAACGTTATCGTTGTGGTGTGAACTTCCCTATTCTAGAATTGGAAAAAATATTGAAACATTTATCGTTATGCTTATCATCCTTGGTGCGAATGGGCCTTAATTTTTTATTTATCTTTATTTCTTTAACTTGGAAGTACAACTATCATAGTACTAATAAGCAAAATTAGTTTACTTTAGTTGGTTTACTGGTCTTAACTAGCCTCCTAGCCCAGTCGGGCTGCTTTTCAGAGGGATTTTGGCTAGTTTTTACCTGGAAACTAGCTTTGCTGACCATCTGATCACCAACTTAACCTGTTTTTTAGCTTATCTTAGACTAGCCTAAACCTCCAAAGACCAGCAAACCATCTGAAAAAAATAATAAAAATATTCACACTCCAGCTACTACATTTATATTGGTTTAATACATTAGAAATAGTTGATAAATAGAGAAGTTGCATTAAAGGGCGTCATTTGATGTTTTTTTTTAAAGATCATTATTTTGTGTATTTGGTGAATATGTTGACATTCTTTAATGTTCAAAAACACATTATTTTTCAAATACTGTACATCATTGTAGGTTCTCTATGCCCCGCCTCTCTCAAATGCGTTGTTTTCTACAAAGTCCCTCCTTCCGACAAGGGCAGTCTGCTCTGATTGGCCAGCTGACCCAGTGCATTGTGATTGGTCAAACACCGCAAGCACTCATCAGAATTGTAACGCCCCTTTACATAATCGCGAGCTTCAACTATCAAAATAAATGTAAAGACAGTTAGTAGAGTTGCGTGACTGACATGTGACGTAGTCATGTGTTTTTTTTGGGGGGGGGGGGGGGTTGGGGGGCTGAATGAGCTGTTTTAGGGGGGCAGAGTCTTAACTTTGATAAAGAATGTCTCTTTGGATTTGAGACTGTAGTCTTTGTAACTTTACAGATCTTCTTTATGCACCAAGAGCTTGTAACACTCTAAAGAGAAAAGGAAAAATTTAAATCCCATCATTATGACCCCTTTAATTCATTGTTTCTCTCATCTTTTTTTTCAGGGTGGAGAGTTGATATTTAGCTGTAAAGATGATGCCAAGCAGCAACCCGACTTGAACGATCTCATTCAACACCTTCGGCCTTATTTCCCTCATAGTAATGGCCTCTATAACAGCCACCAGCCTGGCAAAGTGGTCCTGAATGAGTTAATTCGGGTGATCTGCTCCGCTCTGCTCAGCGGCGGGGACTCGAATCGCTCGGGAGAGCCCAGGAAGGTGCACCTGTCCGAGAGCAGGCCGCACTGTGAAGCCAGTCCCTTCCCAAGAGACCTGCTCCGCAACGGTGAGGATTTAACCAGTGACTGTGAGAAAACATGGTTTAATGTCCTTCAAAATATTGCTAAACAAGTGCAATGGAAATCATTGATGAGTCACGATATATGCGTAGGTGTGTGAACTGGCTTGACACAGTTTACCAAAAATAAACTGCATTTCAAATGACACGTTAAGGGATTATTGCGTCATAGAAATGATGGTACTCATAAATCTGTTACCAGTTGAACACGTTGAACTAATCTTCGTGTGTTCACAGGTAACCACAGCCTCCCTAAAGACAGTGTCCTTGCAAAAATCCTCCAAGTCCAGATGATGGATAACCTGGATATTGAAGGAATCTACCCTCTGTACAAACGCGTGGAGCAGTATCTAGAAGAGTTCCCGAGAGAAAGGTGAATTTTTAACCGGGGATATTGAGTGCTACGTTACTAATCTATCAGATCAGTACTCCAGTGAAAGAACGTTTTGTTCCTGCCGAGTAAAGTTTATATTAGGCAAATACTTCAGATCTATGCAGTGCTTGCATGTACTGAAAGAATGTAATAAAAATTCAGAACAGTTGATGAATCCTAACCAGTTATAAAATAAGACTTCTAACTTTCCCTGAAAGACTGAACAGGCACTAGATGGTGCAAAAGACACATTTGTGAACATAAGTAGTTCAAGACGAGTCATGAGGCACCGCGGCCACATGGTGGTCCAGCATGTGGTCATAGCTGATTTCCATGCAAAGCCATATCATCTTAATGAATAAACTTGCCTAAAGCCGCTTTAAAATCCAATCAACACTTGTTTGTATCTTCAGAAACCGACTGCAGATAGATGGGCCTTACGATGAGAGTTTCATGGACACTGTGAAAAACTGTCCTACTGAAGATGACGGCTCTGTAGAATATGCAGTTGGGAAGGTAAGGCTGTGAACATGTGATGCTGAGAAGTTTAAATTTAAATGTATTTTGGTGGGAATTAAGAATCTTTTTTCCCCAAAAAACTATTTAGATTAACTCTCAGGTGTTACTTTCCAGGTTCATCAGTATAGAGTCGCAATGACTGCCAAAGACTGCTCAATCATGATCACGTTTGCACCTTGTGAGGAAGACGAGGAGTAAGTTAGATTTCACCCTTTAAAATCACTATTATATTATCTTCCTTGACATTTGCCATCATTGTACTTTTCGTTTGCTTTGTTTCCAGACTCCAGTTGAATTTGGAGAAGCCTCGTTTCACGTATTCAGTCTCCATCCTGGATCTGGACCCCAAACCGTATGAAGGCATCCCTCACCAGTACAAGCTGGACACCAAAATCGCCAACTACTACCTGCGGAGCACGCAAGCTCCGCCCCCCTCCAGCCTATATAAGGAAAGGCAGGAGTGCACGTTGCTCTTCCATGCTGTATGAGAAACCTCTACAAGTGCTGCTTGGGAAATACCTAGAAGTGAATCTGAAATAGTGATATAATTTAGTTTTTTTTTTCTGTTTGCTAGTCTGTCTAGTTGTTTGCCCTCCCAAAGTGTTCTGCCACGTGAAGTTGTCGTTCGCAGTTGTTGCCAGAGCAAACCTGATGTTTATCTTTTTGAGGGGCTGGTCTCCTAAAGCACAGAATATCTGAATGAGTCAGTCATTGGCTGTAAAAAGTGAGGACATTGAGGGTGTGTGTGTGTGTGTGTGTGTGTTTTTGTGCAGTGCTGTTGGGTGTTTCTCGCACGCAGTGGCGCTACTGTGGTCTCCAAGTGCCAAAAGTGGCTTACAGCGATTTTCCCTAATGAACGTTTTACCGCGCATCAGCTTGGCCGTGTCTGCAGTCGCTGTACAGGCAGTTTGGAATTCAAAAACAGACAAGTACTTGAGTTTTTTTAGGGCGGCTTCATCCCTAGAGCTCCTCAAACCTCTGACCTACAGTAGCAGGAGTAATACTGACAAGCAGACCTGTTGCATGCTAGCGAATGAGGTCGCGATAACACCGTCACTACCCGTAAAATAGATTTTATAAATTAGAAGATAAGCCTTATATTACTCGCTATTGAAATTTTATTTTTGTAATGTACCCTCAGCTAGCGTAACCGCTATATACAAATCAAAGTGTCTTATTAAACAGTAGTTCACAATAATATAAAAAGGTACATTGGTTAGTAACCTTCATGTCATCGCAAACCCATTTGATAGCATCGTTACGCAGCTCGTCAGTTCATTCTGACCAGCTATTGTGAAAGAACGCAACAATTTTGAACAATCTTAAGTGAATAACGACTGAAATTTATATCACTTTAGAAGACTTTGGAGCTTTAAAGCCTTTGGTCACAACGGTTGTTTTATGGCAAAAGTTATGTAACGATTCTTCAAATGTTTGGAAAACATTTTTGGTTGAACTACTACTTTAAAGTTAGTCCATCATCTCAAACATAAAACACCACCGTTTTCCCCAGAAAAACTGCTGTAAAATGAAAAATCGTCTGTGTCTGTCCATCAGCGACGGCTTTGTCTCTGAATTTGACACTGATATGCTTGGTTGTCATCTGTTTTTAAATCTCAGAGCAGAAAACAACCAGAGGAATCCATCCCCAGCAGCTTGAACACTACTACGGTTACATTTGGCTTTAGTTTTAATGGCTGTAATTGGTTGCAGGGCCAGACATTTTTCAGAAGTCGACCAAAGATGGACAGCACGCCAGTTTTTGTTAGCACAATAAAAAGGATGATCCAGCAGTTTTTCCAACAGTGATTTTTTTTTTCAGAGAAGAAGTATAGGCCACAGAAATGGTTGTGTTGAGTTAACGTTATATGAGTTGCGAGTTTGGCGTCTTTGATTGAAAAAACCACAGTAAGACGGTTTGTGCAGATTTTATGGTGTAACTAACACTAAAGATGGCACCTCAAGGTTGCCTTTCTCTGTTATGGGGAATATTACTGTTACAATGTACTGTGACGTGAGTAATGCTCACGCTTCTGTTTACCTTTTTTAGCGTGATGCAAACTGCGTCGGCTTTATTAACTCAAAAGTCGTCAATGCAGTTCCAGTCAGGCGAACAGTGTTTGCATTTTACATGGATGAACATTCAACATTGCCAAACTGTGTTCACACTCCCCTTTGTCTTAATGTGAACTGGTGTCAAAAAAAAGTATTAATACGCCTTCGCTGTGAGCGCTTTCGTTGTCGAACTGATGGCATTTGTTTGACATGTTTTGATGTGTCATGATGTAACTGATTGAAAAGTGCAGTTTCTCCTCAACAGACATTGTGGTGTATGCCTTTGTTTTAACATCATCTTACCCCTTTTGAACCAGAGAAATTGTGAGTCTGAGGTGTGGACATTGTGTTATTCTATAGAAATAAAGATCTCTAATCACTATGTAGGTAGGAATGGACATTAATTCTGTTATTAAGCAAGAAAAGAAAAGAAGATCACAATTTCTGTGATGGAATCTAATGTTAAAATGTAACTATTTGAAAATACAAAGTGGATTTTGCTGTCGAACATTTTGTATTCAAATTATTTATTTTTCTAGCTCTTGTCTAATGATGTATATTTCCTTACAGTGAGGGCATATCATGCTTAAAATGATTGACACGTACAGGTGACATCAATATGTAGTTCCTAATGGGTGATTGTACAGGTGTTTATATTGAATAAAAAGATTAGATACGAAGCTCCCACGGTGTGAATTTTGGCATATTTTTTGACTTCTCACGAACACACAGTTCTTTTCAAGCCTTCGATAGATGCTTCCACCCCATGAACCCACGGGAGGCTCTGAAAGTAATTTGAACCATTTTTCATCACTTTTTTTAGTGTCAAACTGAAAAACAAAATAAAACATTTTAGATCATTGTACTTCATTCTAAGACACTATTATGAATTGTACAAGTGTAAAATAATAAAATACTTGATTCTGTCAGTTTTGTATTACAAACAAGTCTTATGAGGCCAGCGATTTTTTTTTATTTATTCGTCTTATCATGATCCAGACTTAATTTTCTTGTGATCTTGACAACGAAAGTTGTTTTCTCGTCACAACTTAATTTTCTCGTGATCTTGACACGTGTTTACTATTTTTTTTTTAAATATTCTCATCAAATTTAACAAAATAAGTTTTTTCTCATTATCACGACTATAAAACTTTTTTTGTGATATCAACATAAAAGTTATGCTGTGATCATGATATGATTTTC
The DNA here is from genome assembly GCF_023724105.1 of Carassius gibelio. Taxonomy (NCBI): domain Eukaryota; kingdom Metazoa; phylum Chordata; class Actinopteri; order Cypriniformes; family Cyprinidae; genus Carassius; species Carassius gibelio. The sequence continues at coordinate 21,107,262 of NC_068417.1, read as the reverse complement.
ATGTGATCTCAACGATGTTATACCCCATCAGTTATATTAACTGCTACCTAATGCTTCAGTAGTGTAACTTTCAGATAATAACTTATGTTAAAGATCAGGAGAAAACGTAGGACTTCCGTAATATTTTAACCATTCCCATGACTATTTTCATGTTTCTCCTTTAGAGTAGCTAATTGTTGGCATCATGCTAATCAAAAAATGCCTAGTTTATGAGTCTAGTAAAAATGGCCTTTGAAGACAAGCAGGATAAACTGGTTAACCCTGATGCAATATTATCCCTTACATACTGTATTTTTCACTCATCACGCAGTTAATCTTACCCTGGTCTGGCATTTTCAGCAGGAGCTCAAGCGATGGCTTTGCCACTCCTTCCATGGACACATCGATCTTCCAGACTATGGTCATGGCGATCCTGAGGGACATACAGCCATTGACTCTTTCTATATCCCAACCATGTGATCTGGATATATCAGTCGTGGTCACCAAAGAAAGATACAGGAACTTGTAGTCACTTGACATAATATATGTTTCATGTGCCTTCAACAGATGGAAAACAGCAGAAGCTACGTACCGCAGTTTCCATTTCACTTTCTTTGCTGATGCAACCTCCCCTAAAGGTTGAGGACTTCTTCTAATCATGAGCTCGGATCCGCGTCCCCCTGGAAGGCTGACCACATCTGGGTACTTCTCCTGCCAAACAAACCACTTTGTTTGTTAAAGGGATCAAAATCCCGACAGATTCCATCTGACCCGCAGCAACCTGGTTTCAAAACACCGGCCAACAACGAAACAACATATGAACAAAATATGTGGAGAAATTTACATATTAGAGATTTGTGTAATTGTAGGCTGAATTTGCTCCATAACAAGGCAAGAATACACTGAAGTCACAGTCTGCGACTGTCTGCACAGAGCTTTGATGTCTTACAGGAATAAATGACTCAAAAATGTTAAGATCTATTCCCCCAATGCCAAGGGTTTTGACTTTCTTTCATGTGACACAAAAAGAGAATTCGTCAAGAACGTCCTGGCTACTACATAATTAAATATTCAAATACAGTCAAAGTTAAAAAGGACAAGGGCTTTTAGTCTCCAAAATCACCAAAATAAATTGGTACATACTCTTGCCGAATAGCTTTTTTTCTTCCTCTTTTATAAATGGCCATGGACAAAAGTATCTGCTAAATGCATACGTGTAAATTCAAAAGTCTTCTGAAGTAATATTCATTTCATTATTCATTGACAATTGAGGCAGTAACTTGAAAACTGGATCAACCTAATTCATTAATGAGTACATCAGATCAGTTTCATAAATTAGATCGATTCATTGAGTAGATCTAACTCCGTTATACTGAGAAAGAATCCAGAATATTCCACAGAAACACACAGACATTTAACTATTCCTTTAATACACCAAGTGTTTTTTAATAATTAGTTGAGTTGAAGACATTTAATAGGCCTGCCTTCAGGACTCTAAACCACAGAAGAGAAGATTGAATACACAGAACCCTTTAAAACTGACAGTAAATAATAAAATAAAAGAAGAAAAAATGTTTCCATTTCTTGCACAAACCACTAAATACAGTTAGAAATTATACCCTTACTTACCCTGTCCCTTAATTACATATTAAACATGTAAAGGTACTAAGTATGTTGAAGTAAGTAATTAAGACATCTAATTAAATCGCTCTTAAATTTAACTCCTCATTTGTCTGCATTTCAAACTAGGTCATTAAAAACATATGATAATTCACACCATGTTCCTACAACCAACCAACAAAGACGTCAGAAAATCCCTTAGACAAACCCATCAGACTTTCCAGAAATTTTTTCCCAATTGCCACATAACACAGTTGGGAAATGCTGTCGGTTACACCATTAACTTGATGTTTCCTCTGGTAAACACCGAGACTTTCTCTAAAAGAATATCTCGAAACCTGTCTGAGTTTGTGATTGCGATGTTCCTTACGGCCTTGTGGAGACTAAACACTGTTATGTTCTTAGAGCGAGGCATTTACATTTTTGCATATGTTTATTTTTACACGTTTACGCATTGATCCAGGTCAGTCGATGAGTTGTGTAAAGAGTATTTACTCACAATGACTATATTCTTTCCAGTTTATTTCTTGCACACCTTTAGCACAGATTAAATTCATTTAAAAAAAAAAAAACATTTTCAAATATGTAGTTATAAATAGGCTCTAATGCAAACCCTTTTTTGTTGTTGTTGTTGCATGCTTTTACAAATCTTATTTTTGCTAGCTTTTTACATGAAAGATTTTGAACCTGTTTGGGAAAACTAGCATATAATTAAAGCATTTGCCACCCCCACCCCCCAATAAATACTGTAATAAGTTCATGAAGCTTTTTCTGTCAACGTGTTAACCTAAAACATTTAACAGTTATTTAAAAGACACCACCACTATTTTCGGTAAACGTGACAGAGGTCTGACCAAAGGTTTTCAAGGCTTCTTTGAACTAAGCCATTAATTTAGCATCCGTTTCACAACCCAACCATTATTTGAACTCTATACCTCTATTGTCTGATCCTGGAGCGACACGTTATACTCCCCGCGGATCTCTGTCAACAGTTATTAAAACACCAGACAGGACAACCAGAGTCTCTGGGCCTTTTTCAGAGGCCAATACTGGATTGTTTGAAAACCTAACCAGAGAAATCTGAAAAGCTGCAATCCTCAGACTCCGAGAACATTTTCGGAAACTTTGGAGTTGAATATTCAATCATTATTTAATTTACACCAAGGTTTGTTAACAGTAGATGACCCAAAACTGAATTGTCAATCGAAATGCCTCGAAGGTGAAATTCGAGGTACCCAGCAAAAAGGAAAGAAACACAAAACCGCTGACTACACACATGCCACTGCTGAGTGCTTTAGCTCTCTTGCAAAACATAAAATCTTCCATTATGTTAAAAAGTTCCATAAGGAAATATACTGAACCAGATGCTGAAGCAAACCGACATTACCGCAGTGGAAAGAGATGTCTGAACGCAACGAAAAAACATTATCGCGGTGCAAGGCATGTGTGTGAAACAGTCTTCTGGGTCTCAAAGTACATCTCAAATGGTCCTTGATATTATACAGACCATTCTAACCAAATGGAGTTAATCTGTGGAAAAAGTGATATATTTTTTAAAGACATCCTAAATTCAACATCCTCTGGTGAGTTTCTTCAAGAAAAGAACGTCGTGTTGGTTGGGTCTACAACCAAACAGAAACCAGAAGAACGTCCAATCCTCGTAACTCACCAAGATGTGAACAGTAAGTGTGGAAATGCATGGGGAATCCATTTTACTTCCATGAAAAGAGTAGATAGGGAGGGACTAGAAGTCGAAAAGTGGTTTCTGTAGGGCAGGTAGTTTATTAAAAGGATGGGATTGTCTTGCTAGCGTCATCTGAACAGGAAAGCCATTTGAAAGGCGGAGCAAGTACATTTATTTTGAAGATGGTATTTTTCCTTTGGATTCAAATACACTAATGAATCATTCACAATTAAGACAAGGAAAATGTATAAAGAAAGTCGAAGTATAAAGAACAGTGGCAGCTGTTCATTCCAGCTGGCTGAGTCACTAAGCTCCGGTCATTACCTGATGGCAAGTCAAAACATCCTACGGTGCTGAAACATCTTACACCATTCATTGCACACTTCAGTTAAACTCTCGTTTGATCTACGTCTCATAAAACTCATCTATTTATAGTTCTGTCGCTAACATACACATTACAACTCATAGGTTACTTGCACTAGATGAGATGTCGCAAGGAACGACAAAACATTCGCTCGTGTAAGAGTGATATCCGCCTTAATCAAAGGCTGGATGTGTTTGCGATTTAGCATCTCAGGAAATCTGGAGGTTGTTTAATTCTGAAAGCTCTGGAAAATGTCTAAAACTCATCTGTCCATCCGCTAGTTTGTCCGCGCTGAACCCGAGAATAAACAAGTATGGAGTAATTTCTGCTCATTAAAGACTATGCAGGGTTTCTTCAATGTTATTTACAAAATGTCAAACTTTTAAGTCCATAAACAGTGTTTGCACCAGTTTTAAACTTTTAATACTTTCATTCATAAACAACGAGTTAAATTTAATTGGCTGTCTGATTTGACAAATCTTCATAACGCATTGCTATTAAACTTGAGTTTAACACATTTGTCTACGGACAATGAATCAAACCTTCTAGTCACAACAACCAAACAGTTTGTTTATTTGTCAAATGATCTAAAATATAAAACGTTAATGTGATAAACGACTGAAATAACAATGGCGTATCTGTTGGGAGAGTGTAATATTTCCAACAGTAAAAATACACTAACTAGTAATCTTCACTTAAATCTTGTATTCTTAAATCTTTTACACAATAGTTAGGTCACGCAAAGCATGACTAGCTTCCCTCGGAAACATTGTCATTGGCAGAGGAAAGATATACAAACTAATTGGCCAGATTTTGTCTAAATCTTAAATTGGTTTGTTATCAGCTTCTGTTTTTACCGTTTATTATACAGACACTAATTGCCTTAATATATCCTTCAAGAGTTTGGTTTCTTTAAATAATGGACCACAGAAGAAAACTTTTGAGCATACCAATCTAATTATAGCACATGGCTGTTTGACCACGACCCCTCCATACAAAACTGAAAGACCAGAAAGCGGAGATTTTTCTTCTCGGCTCAACATGCCCACCCTCTGAAATGGGAGATGGGGCCGTCTTATTGGGCAGTAGGGGGCTGACTTGAAGACCCATCCAGAAAAGCTTGAAAACCAGTCCAGACGTCCTCTGATCAGCTTATTCAAGCAACACTGTGTGCATTTGCAGCCCATTTTCTGCACTTACACAATGTTTTTACAGAGACGTTAATGACAAGCCAGATGCTACCTCTTTGTTTGAGTACAGTACCCTTCCTAGCCTAGTAATTAGGTCACACAAAATCACCAAGTTCTTTCGCCTGAGAGAGGCAGTATCTTGTCACGACCCTCATTTGACTGAATCTTTCAGAGACAGAACTGGAGAAGTTCTGCTCGAGCAAGTCCCGACTAAACGCTAGAGCAGCCCCTGTCTGTTTTTGACATTTATCAGCGTCCTTGCTGCGGAGCAGACGCACACACACTTCTTGCGTTGCTGGCAAATCCCACAGCTTTTGCGGAAAGAGCGGAAATATTTGGCCTCACAAAACCGCCCGAAACCAGTGGTAACGTACAAACCAATCTCTCCTCTCTTTCAGCTCTCACCCTCAGTAATGTCGTAAAACACTTTCTGTATAACACGATAATTGTTTGCTTTTTCCATCCGCGGGGTGCATGACACATTTTTACGGGTTTATAGATTAAAAATTCTCATTGCATGCAGTTTGGAACTTTCTTCGCTAAACATTTGAGACGTTTGCAGATGGAGTGACGACAAATGTCTTTGGAAATAGGTCCGTCTCCTTGCTGAAGCGCTAGCGTACAGCTGCAGGACTGTGAAAGTGCTTATGTCTTTACTGTACCTGGTTTTCATTACAGCGTTGAGAGAGCGGGACCCCATATCATGCACCCCCCGCTAGGATGTTTTTACTCATGGCAGTATATTTCAGCCCTCTCGTTCTCTGTCTAAGCTGTGGGTTTTATTGAGTCTTTCCATCTGAGCCTGGTCATCCTACAGAGCTTAATTAAAACGTTTTTTTCTTTGCTTCATCTCACCGCAGTTCTGATTTAATGCTAACTGTATGACTTTGCCTCAGGGTCGGACTGACGCTTGTAGACGCCCCCTGCACTCATATCAGCGTTGCTCAGCTGTTGATTTTATTCTGGTTTCCCATTACTGTAAGTCAGGGTAACCGATGTCGTCATCTTTTCCACGTCTGGCTCGGACTTTTCTGCAAGATATTCAAACTTTGTTATGCAAGTAACAGATCTATACAAAAACTTCAGCATGTAAGCTAAAAATCTTTCTAACAGGAGGCATGATGCACTGATATATTTTCAAATAAAATACGATGGAATGGTAACAAACTCTTTGCTGTGTTTAAAACTTCAAACCTGTATTTCTGAATTACGAATTTATTAGTTTAAGTCTTGTGAACTGACAAAAAAAACCTATTCACAGAAATAATAAGATTTAAACTTATAATTTCTTACCATGTGAAAACAATGTAAAGAGTTTCTATTAAATTTCCACTTAAACTAATTACCAATAATTTAAAGGGATAGTTCGCCAAAAAAATGAATTTGTTGAATAAAGTTGAATAAAGAAACTCATGTTTCTGGGTGTTGCTGTCTATGCAGGATCAGAAAGCTCTCGGATTTCATCCAAATCAAAAATATCTTAATTTGTGTTTTGAAGATTAATGAAGGTCTTACGGGTTTGGAGCGATATGAGGGTGAGTAATTAATGACAGAATTTTCATTTTTGGGGGAACTAATTTAAACTAAAAACAATTCCATTACCATTCCACTAATAATTTTAATGTAAAATATGCCTGCAATTAAAAAACTGCTACCAGCTTTTTGTTTTGAATACAATGTAAAGAGTTTATGTTACTATTCTACTAATAATCGAAATTTTTACTTAAAATAATAACCATTCCACTAATAAACTAATCATTTGACTTCAATTTGGAAACTACTACCAGCATAAAGAGATTCCATGAACATTCAGCTTATTGAAATGCAATGATCCCGATTAATAACTCAATCTCAAACTCGATTCACTAAACCAAGAAACATCTCTTTCAGACATTTGACTGAAAGACCTGACGCATATAGGATTTTAATGATATTGCTACATCATCCAAAACCTTTTTTCAGCCAAGTCTTGCAAATTATATTTAAGTTCTAAATGACTGTTTTAATGAGCTGAATTGTGGCTGCAACAAACTGAACTGAGTGAACTGACCATAAACACTATTAATAAAACATGAAACAACCCAATGAACAGCAATATGTGCGCACATATGGCTTTATTGGAACGTTTGAGATCATTTAATATGGCACATTGGAATAACTTGAGTCAATGATGTGGAGCCAAACATTTACACAAACTTTTCTAAAAAACGAAATTTGCTCAAATGAGCTGTAGTTCCCATCACTACAACCCTAAATGTCATCAAGACCAAGTCTGTTCTTACTAAAAGTGGTGCTATGATTGTTACATTTGAACACAATACTTAAAACCTCCTGCAGTCCTCTAAACACCACCCGTCACACATCCAAATAACAGTTTTACTCCTTACTCTTACAGTAAAGGTGTTAAAGGCTACTATTCCATCAAAGCTGTCTGGCTCTCCAGGGTCAAGCTTTTAAAGGCTGGATCACCTGTGATGCCGTAACTTATCATTATGGAAATATGTACGCTGACAGTATACATTAACAGAGTTATATGAGGGAACACGTAGGGCTGAAATGCCTCTGTTTTATCCCACAGGCTTCAGCCATGAGACTAAACCTGATTCTGGCACTGTCATTCCTCGCCTGTCTGAACTTCAGCCTCGCAAATGATCAGAGACGTCCCTTGGCACGAGGTAGAAGACGAGGTGTTGGACCAAAACGTGCACGAAAACAGACATCTAATACCGCCTTGCAGCAGGGAAGAACAGCAGAGAGCAATGCACAAGATGGATCTATTTTCATTGAGTCGTACAAGGAGCCAAAACCAAACTACGAAGTGACTGCAGGTCAGTGTAAAGAAAGTTACAGTTTGTCAACTTAGAAACTATTCATAATTTAAATAGGGCCATTCTACAAAAAGTTGAATAATGACTAGTGGGTGACTTTTTAGACATAAAAATCAAAGTAATAAATCAACTGTGTGTGTATATACATTGAAATTTAACTGACTTGCCTTATATATTGTGCAATTGAACAACAAAAATCAACAAAAGCATGACATATCATTCAACCAGCAGTATTATATTCATCAGTGTAGATGTCAATGAAGTCTATTATAAGCGAAGGATAAGCAAGAGGGAGTTTGTATAAGAGATCTATTTATTTTTTTAAGAGTAAATGCTTTTTTTTGCAGTAGGTGCTGTGAAAGCATGATCCTTACTTCAACAGGCTGAGAAAAAGTAATACAAATGAAAGTATACATTGAGAGTCTTCAAACCGCCTTCTAGCTTAGGGTCACATTGGTTAGTTTATATGCTATAGTACATGACCATTCTGCCCAAGGTGGTAACAGTCAGTTCTGAACACGGACCACATGATTATACACTGACAACATGTGACAGTGTGAACGTGCAATTCTGTAAAAAACAAACATCCACTTGCACCACAGCGAAAACACAGATGGTGCCACCAGCTTTCATTGGTAAAAACAACACACTTTAAGTGTCTTTAGCATTAGAGTCAATAACAGATCTGTAATTAATTCTTAGCCTAAGAAGTGCGAGTGAAAGACAAAACATATGTTGTCAGTAAGAACCCAGAAAACAACAGAAATAAAACACTTCTTCCCAGCAGACTCATTTTACTACTGTATTACTAGCATGTGTAAACCATTGACGACTAATGGCTCGTTTCCACTGAGCGGTATGGTTTGGTACAGTGCAGTACAGTATGCAATCATTTCCGTTTCCACTGTCAGAAGTTGTGAACGGTACCAAAATAGCGAACCGTAGCGTATCACTTTTTTGTACCCTTCTGTTGGGGTCCCCAAAGGCTACCAAAAGGGTGGAGCTAAACTCACAGCAGAATGTTGATTGGTTGACTAGAATCGTCACTTTTTTTTTGTGATACAAGGGGATAACTCGTTCCGCTCTGCCGTGTGTCGGATTCTGTTGTCAATCAGTAGCAATAAGTTTTACTCATTATTTGAAAAATAATTAATCAGATCAACATAGAAAGTGGCAGCCTTGAGACATTTTCAAGGTATCGTAATGACACCAAAATTTAATCAGAACAATTCATTGGTCTGAACTGATTCTTTGTAATGATTTAGTCGCAACGTTTCCCAAACTTCACTCAATTTCACCCCAAAATTTAAATTGTTATAATTTGCTCACCCTTAGGATGCTCCACTGATGTCCTATGTTACTGATGTTACACAGACTATTTTAACAAGGTCCTTGTTACCTTTCTGGGCCTTAAATGTGCTAGTTGTGTCACTGTCTATGCTGGGTCACAAAACCCTCAGATATGTTTTCTGAAGATGAACGAATGTCTTACAGGTTTGGAACGACATGAGGGCGAGTAATTAATGACAGAATTTACATTGTTGGGTGAACTATCCCTTTAAGCAAAGCTAATTTTATGCTCCTGAAAGGTTGTATATTGATCACATTTCTACATTTCCTTCTTTTTTTGTATAACTATTCCAGCTAAATCAGAGCACTGTATATTTCGAGGCATCACCATGTACGATAAAACGGTGTGGTCGCCAAAGCCATGCGTGAACTGCCTGTGTTCCAGCGGTGAGATGGTCTGCGACCGAATACTTTGTCCCGCCTTGCGGTGCCATCTCAAATTTCAACCAATCGGAGAGTGCTGCCCAATTTGCATTGACCCAGGTTTGTAAAAGCAGCATTATTGAAGTTAAACCAAAGCATGGCATTAGAAACGCAAGTTTATTTTATATATAACTTATGTTTAATTTCTCCTTGTTTAAACTCTAAATTGTCACATTTTTAGTTGTCGATGCCCCTGACTTTTCCGGTGACCCTCCTTCTCCCATCGATCTTGGCGATCCCTATACTGAAATATCACAAAGCCAGAGAGATAAGAAAGAAAGACTAAAACAGGATGAAGAGGAACGGATTCGCAAAAAAGACGCTGAGCGCAAGCAGAGGAAGAAGCAGAAGAAAGAAGAAGCTGAGAGACAGAAAAAGTTAAAAGAGGCGAAAGAAGCCCGAGAAAAAGAGGAGGAGCTAAGGAGGCTACGAGAGGAGGAAGAGGAAAGAGCAGCAGCGGAAGAGAGGAAAAGAAGGATGGAAGAACAGCGGAGGGTTGAGGAGGACAGGGCTCGAAGACTGGAGATGGAGCAAAGAGAGATGATAAGAGCAATGGAAGAAGCAGCCGAACGTGCCAAGGAAGGACTCCGTGGAGATGAGGCCGCTGAAGACGAGGACATGGTTTGGTTGAGGGGGGACGTTTTCCAAATGCCACCAGTGCCACCAACGAGAGCAGCAAATTCTCCTTCTCTCTTAGCTCTTCAAGAGCCAACCGAACCAGTCGAGGAGGACCGCGAACTGGGCGAAGAGGAAACGGATGTAGTCGAGGAGGATTCGGAGATGGTTACCACATTGCTGCCTCCAGGTTGTTCGATCTCCGATGTCACTGTCACCTGTGAAAATGCTAAACTGACGGGTATCCCTCCACTGTCCATCCCTGAGCTCAAATCACTCAGCCTACAGGGTGAGGAATGTCACATCCCTGTATAATCCGCTTGACAGCTTGTAAAGAGATACAGGCGCTGCATTGGAACTTAGATCACTTACCTAAGACACATGCAAAAAATTAAATCTAAATCAGTGCATACGCCAGTATTTACACAGTGCACGTACATGTATACACATCCCAGTGAGGCTAATTTTGACAACTTGTCATGCATTATGAAATTACAGGCAATGAAATCAAAACCATCCCTGCTGGAGCATTCAATGGCATCCCCAACTTGGAGTGGATAGACTTGGGGAAAAACAAGATTGTGTCATCTGGCATAGATCCACAAACATTTAAAGTAAGTTCAGAATACTAGTTTACCACATACTGCAAATAACAAACACATAAACATCCTTTTTGGCAAAAGAAACGTTTTGACCACCCAAATGATCCAACTGCAATTTTCTTGTTTGTTTGTTGTTGTTTTTTTTAAATGCCACACATGTGGTGCGATACTTAATGGCTGTGGTGCAAAAAATTTGTCCATGCCAGTTAATCGCGTCAGACTTTGTGTGAAAATATCATAAAGGACCCCCAAAACATGTGAATAATGTCTTGATGTGATCTGTGAGAATGAAATATTGTTGCACTGTTTCTGGAATTAAAGTCTGCTTAACGTAGACAGATAATAAATAAGAAGTGTAAAGAATCTGACTGTCGACATGAAATGGACCCATTCTGAGTATAAATTTGCTCAGACTGACATGAACATCATTTTTTTTTAAGAATCATGCAGCATTCTGGAAGTTGAGATAATGTACTTTCCTCTGCTGCCCCTTTGTTGAGAAATTCATATGAATTACTTCATGTCTTCCAGCTGAACTTTAGGTGAATTAAAGAAGCAAACGTTTCTTCCATAACGGTTTACAGCCATGCAAAAACAGTACCATCTGCAAACCTAGCATTGATGAGCTCCAACAATTTCCTCTGTTCGTAGCCATATGGCTTTTACAGAAGTCACAAATCCTGCTCTAATACACTATACCAACTCGTACCTGACATTTGTAGTCATGCTTTTTTTGCACAGACTTTCATACAAAAACAAAATTCCATGGCATGTGTTCAAGAGAAACAACAGAGGGTATGTTATGCTAGTCTTTCCTATTTTCGCTGGGCTCTAACCAGTAGAACTATGCCCATCATATGAACAGATGGCAAATTATTGAAAAATGTGTAATATTTATACAGTACCCAGAATGTGTCAATTCATCAGAAAGGTCGGAGTTACGATCAGATATACAATAAAGACATAGATTTGGCATATGGATATGTATTACTAACAAAAGACAAGTATCCAAAGCGTTGGCAGAAAGTGGAAAACTTTCACTGAAGGATTCGAAAGCATATTGCATGTGACCTTTATTTTTCACACCTAAAGATTAATGACGTGATTTTTATGTAACTTTCTTTTAAAGGGTCTTAAATTCCTGTCTCGACTGTACATGGATGGAAACCTTCTGGAACAAATTCCCTCTGAGCTCCCACCAACACTCCAGGAGCTCAAGATAAATGAGAACAATCTAAAAGAAATTGAGGAAAACAGCTTTGAAGGTAAAAGAGTTACGCTAAATTGCTATGCATAATTAAAACATCTATAAGATGCTGACACTTAATCAACTAATACTAGCATTAGATGTTCCTTACCTAATGTTGTACTATGAAAGCACAATATTTTCACAAACTGCTTCATAATTCCTGGAAGGTCTCAGCAGTCTGGTTACTTTGGAAATGGAGGGGAACTTGCTCAGTGAAGGTAATGTGAATCCACAGGCCTTTAAGCCCCTCAAAGAGCTGAATTACCTTCGTCTAGGCAGAAACCATTTCCGTACCATTCCTCAGGGCCTACCTGCATCTCTACTGGTGAGTTTCGAAATGGAGAACTACTTCTCGAGTCAAAGAACATCAAGATTTCTGTCAAACAATCTTGTTCATTTAACTGCGTCCAAGTTTGTGGGCTATAAACCAGCACTGGTTTTACAGTATTTTTGGGAAACCAGTGGCACTTTATCAGCAATTATGACAAAACGACCCCACAACTTTACCACAAAGTAATCTGAAGCTGCTCAAGTAAAATTTAATTGCATTCTCAAGTAACGACAGTATCTATATATTTTATTCAATAAAGCAAACCGTTTACTTCATCCTCTCTTTGACTTTTAGGAGTTGTACCTCGAAAACAATCTGATTGAAGACATCTCTGAAACGGCATTCAACAACACCACAAACATTCACGTCGTTGTGCTAAGACATAATAAATTAGACGAGTCAAGCATTGCACCTTTAGCCTGGATTAATCACAGGTGTGTGTTCTCAAAAAGGTTAACAATGAAACCATTGTTTAAGCAAATATTGCTCTCTTTTGTTTATAAAAATTTGGCATAAAGAATGGAAATTGAAGTAGAAGACATTTGGTTCCAATGAATTTTTAGTGGTTAGTAAATATGTTTTTGCACTGAAAGATTGCATGCTAAAGTGGCACAACAGTTTAACACAATAGCTCTGTGGAAGAACTGAAAGGTGGTGTATTTTACAAAAGTAAAAAAACCCTTTCTGGATTTCCCCCCTTTTTTTAAACACATGAACACTTAGCCTTTTCTCACTGTATCTAAAAGGAACCTGGAATCTGTAGATCTCTCGCACAACAACTTCTATCTGGTTCCATCCTTCCTTCCAAAGTCGCTGGTTCACCTGGTGCTGGCTGGAAACCAGATCGAACGCATACCAGGATACGTGTTCGCACACATGGAGCCTGGCCTGGAGTACCTCTACCTCTCTTACAACAAGCTGGACGGTGATGCTATTGAGCCAGAGTCCTTCTTTGGCACCTTCAACACTATGACCGAACTCTGTCTAGACCATAACCAGCTTACGTCAATTCCGATGGGAATTAATGAGATGACGGGGTTACATTTCCTACGACTTAACAACAACAAAATAAGGTACACTGCTTGCCTCCTGCAAAGAGTAATGAGTTTGTCATAATTTCCTGTGAAGCAGTGGTCTATGATTTTGAGTAATATCTTAGATTTATATAGCACTTGACAATTTACATAGCTTCAAAGCAACTTATTTATTTAATTTATCTTGAAAAAGAAGTTTATTTTCCTTGCCAATTGCCAAATGATGTTTTTTTTTATTCAAAGGGATAGTTCATCCAAAAATTAAGATTACCTCATGAATTACTCACCTTCAAGCAATCCTAGGTGTGTATGACTTTTTCCCAATCAGAATTACATTTTAAAATGTCCTGGCTCTTTATAATGGCAGTGAATGGCTATTTTTTTTCATTAGTCCAAAGGAAGTCCAATAAAGTGCATCCATCCAAAAAAGTGCCTAACATGGCTCGGGGTTGAATAAAGACCTCCTGAAGTGAATTTATGCGTTTGTGTAAGAAAAATATCTATATTTAAAACTTAATAAACCATAATCTCAAACTTTCACTAACTATCATACTTATGTTCAGAGAGTCTAGCGGGTGATGTAGGCATACAAAAAGCTCCGCTGAGAATATGCTAGTCTCACGAAAACCAAGTTTTGTTTACAGCAAAGGAAAAACTCCTCCTGGATATTTCTGAAATCCTACAATATTTTTGTTTACAATCCTCCTAATTCATGAATTTTTGTTTTGTTTTGCTCTCTCCTGGGTGCTTCTGCATTCGTAACTTCTCAGGAGAGCTGGCGCTACACCTTCATCCAACATCATCCACTGGACATCACTCTCTTGTGAATGCACCTATGACAGCGGAAGCTAGAGATTATTGTTTATAAAGTTTTAAATACAAATATTTTTCTTACTCAAATGCATCGTTTTGCTTTAGAAGGCCTTTATTCAGCCCCTGGAGCTCTTTTTATAATGAATGGATGCACTTTTTTGGACTTCAATTGGACCATTGAATATCAGCAGCCATTCACCGCCATTATAAATATAATTCCAACTGTATTTGTCTGAAAGAATAAAATCATATGCACCTAGGATGTCTTGAGGGTGAGTAAATCATGGTGTATTTCTTATTTTTTGGGTGTACTATCCCTTTAAGGTTCATTATAAATATAAATAAAAAACTACTTCCCAATGTGGTAAGAAACAAGAAACTGCATACAAGAGTAGGGGTGCAATCCAATAATTAGCCAATAATTTGGCCAATAAATACTATTATCTGCACAAACATCGGACATTGGCCAGTTATTTAGAAACTGCCGCTATTATAAGGCTGACTATATCATGTCAGTCAAATGGTTGGGAAAAGGTTGTATGTGAAGAAAAGTTTTTGTGTGGTGTAATTCAAATTAATTATCATAAAAAGCAGAAGCACCAAACTACAGTATCAGCAGATTTTATTCTTAACAAATGGTATCAGTGCAGAAATTTTGTATTGATGCACCCCAATTCAAGATACATTTTCTGAAAATATAGATTCTTCTTTGTGATGTATGCAAATCTTTGAGATCCTGAGTGTTTTTTTGTCCAACAGGCACATATCAGAAGATGCCATCTGTGACCCCTCGAATGACGATGACTCTCATCTAGTTGCCCTTCGCCTCGAGAACAATTTCCTTGACCCCCGGAAAATCCCACCAACAGCTTTCTCCTGCGTCCGCTCCTACTCTAGTGTTGTTTTAAAGCCTCAGAGGATTAAGTAACTGCAATCTTGTGTTCCATTATTATATTCGTAACAACCACTAAAGACCATAAACATAAAGTTGATACCTGTGAAAAGTGCAGTTATCATGAAAATATAACTTTTTTTTGTCCCAAAAAAGAGAAATTGTCCCAAAAATGTCATTGACTCTCTAATTGGCATGCTTATGCTTAGGTCTTGTTTGATAAACTTCCATTTATAAGTCAGATAAGACTGAACATGATCACCAGCTCAATGCTCATAGCAGAACGCTGTCGTTGTTCGCGCCTGTCTAGACGTGTCTTTGTAAGATGCATGAATCAACTGTATAACAGTTCAACAGGAAAAAAAAAGTAGCAGACTATAACTTTGTATTCTATGTTGGGATGTATCTTATTCTTGTCATAACAGTATTAAGTTTGTCTGTCGTAGTGAAGAAAAACAGAATGCATGAGTTTTCTTAAGTGTTTATAAAAGAAAGCAGCCAAAATCAACATGCTTACATAATGGATTTTTTACTTTTTTTTATTTTACTAAGGCAGGACCAATAAAGGACGTTTACTACTGAGAGAACTGTGATGCATGATTGAAAGATATCTACATGGTTCAAGTTTTGCATTTGCCTAGTTTAGAATTGAGTGGGAAAACCAATACTGCTTCAATTAAACATTTTCCTATGTATTTTTCTTTTCACGTAATCACTTATTTTACCCAGATGTTAGAGTTAAATTAAACTTATCACATCAACAGATTTCCTAAAATGCCTATTGTATTTCTTTCTCAAAATATCCTAGTATAACGCATCTGTGCTCAACAGAAGTCCTGAGCGAATGGAATCACTGCAGACCGAAGCACATTAATGAACCCTGTAAATGATCTGCCTATGACATCATAGTCTTCCGTTCCTTCCGAGATTCTTCTAAGATTCCGAGTTCTCACTCCATCATCGCCAGTGAAAAGGGGACGACTGCTGAAAAATGCCTCTGAGGTTGAATTGGGGTTTCAATGATTTTAGGCTACGACTTAAAAGAGGGGAAAGAATAAACAAACCCTGGAAAGGGGAATCATCTCAGAAGCTTTCCATGATTCATGTACTAGTCACATGGCTTTTATCCAATCTTATTTCGAGGGGTAAATAATCAACAGCCGAACCACCCTCTCCTGGTGTCTGGGTACTGTTAGAACTTGCTGTATATATTTTGAGGACAAGCAAAACCTTTGGAAAACTGCCAACATATCTCAAGTATTTGCAAGGTTGAGACATTACCAACGAGATCCTACACATTACAACAAATGCAATTGAAGGCGTGAATGGCAAAAGAATTAGAGAAAGATTTAGGGGAAATTATTGGTATTTCATCCTCCTTCCTGAAACTTGTAACGCCATTTCTACCTTTCCTAAACCAATTCTCTTTCACATCTAGATAACATAAGCCATAGAGACACAGCTTCACTGGGGGAAAAAAAGAGAGAAAGATACATCAGCAAAGCTGTGAAACCGCCAACATATCTCAAGGCTGCACAAGTTTTTGCAAAGTTGAGATATTTCTAACATGGTTTTGCATGTCATAACTTTACAACAATTAAGACTGAGGGCATGAAATATAAATAATTAGAGATAGATTGAGCCAAATTATTGGTATTTTATCACTCTTTCTGAAACATTCTTGAACCGTTTCCCCCTTACATCTAGCATATGTAATAGTGTCTACATTATTTTAATTTACGGCACCAACTTGACACCACAAACATTTACTGGTTTGAGGTTGGTTATCATTTCGGAAGGAATGCCGGCCAGTGAGACTCTGAACGGAGAAACCATGAGACATAGGAACTTCCATCATCTCAAAACCCCCAGCCAAAACCAAGCATATGTGGCGCCACCAGTACTGCCCCGTGAATAGAGAGGGGTTGCGTTTTGTGCTGCTGTAAGCAAACAGCACCGTCAAGTCTGGAAAAGCTATTATCTAACATTTAGGCCGAGATTAAAGGTCCCCAACGACATGGGAATTACAAGATTTTACACCGATTCAACAATGATTTAGTCAGGATAACATGCATTTCCCTTCCAAAAAAAGTGAATGTGAATTATTGCTCTTTCTGGCAGTTCTTGAATCAATCAATCATTCTAAATAATCTGATGGGATTCATCTCAAGTAAAGCAGAATTATCTTTAATGCCTAGCAATTTAAGTTAATTTATATTTCTCACTAAAAACCCCATTTTCATCTGGAAATTTTATATCACAATCAAGCCATTACATCACCAAATTGAGTGTTTTATCTAAAATTAGAAACTCAAGAAATAACCTCACCAATTATGCAATATTATGCACTCTAAAATATTTCAATACGTCAAAAGTCCACCCACTGGCAATGTAAAGAGTGAGAATACCCCAGTCTGGCCATTGAAAATTTAGGCGTACAGAATTGGCCCCGTTTCAAGTGCTGATGAGAAACATACGGCCGGTAACAATGAGAGTTCAGTGCTTGTTAAGCATCCAGCAGAGCTGCGTTGAGTTCCTACCCCTTATTCCCAATCTGCTCCTTGATCCAGCAGCATCTTTTCCATCCCCATTCATTCAAGGATCTCATGCTTTGACGAGTGTGATCTCCACCTTTCGGCTTTTGTGCACGCTGCATTTAAGAACCTGTGCCTCAACAAATCCTGACGACAAAAACTGATCTCACCCCTGGAGGCTTACTTGAAGCAGGATTATACAGATTCAGCAGGTAAATTGCTTTTATCTGATTCTAGATTTAGTGATTTCACCTCATTAAGTTAGCTCAATTTCATATTATGTTTGAATTGAAAACCAGACTTTATCAGAATTTATCTGTGACTTGTTTTAAAACAATATTTAAGTTTTATTATTCTTTACTAAAGGGGTTTCTTTTCTATTTTAAATAATAAAATGGTTGTAAAATATGAAAATCATACCAAATCCAATTTCAAATGATTAGTCGCCATTAAATGTCATGTGGATCGCATCAGAAATATCTATAAACTGTGAGCCACCTTCTCATTCGTTGATGCCTAAAGGCGTCTATAAACTAGATTGCTCTATAAACAATTGTTCAAGTGCAGCTGGTTTATTGTAACTTCTCTTGCAAACAATTACAGCAGTCATTAACATATTGTCCTCTTAATTATTAATGCAACTGAACCGAATCGGATTCAACATTTTGCAGCTAGCGAAAAAACAACAACTGAAAAACAATCAAATGATGCCCAAAATATAAAGTGCTATGCAATTCATTCAGTGAGGATATAACTCTCTTTTAACCTGTGATCAATTCCTATTGGCCCATTTCATTGTGATGCTAACTACTAATCCAATCAGGTGCCTTTGGATCCAACTTACTTTTTTTCAACCTGTGGAACATACAAAACAATGTAACATCTGCATGCCAAAATGTGAACAATTTGTCAAAGCGCTTGTGCTCATGTTCGCAGGGCTAAAGCATTTATGACTGAAGCTGCACCATGAAGGTACTTTTACTACTCACCCTGCTGACGTTATGTCACGCCAAACCATACACGCATATCAACGTCATGGATTTCATCAAGCATCATGATATCATGCAACAAGATGTGGGTAATTTTGACGATGACGACGACGACGACGACGACGATGATGTCGACGATGACGATTACGACAATTATGATGATAACTTTGTTTCGGACTGTCCCGAAGGGTGTCGGTGCTCAAAGAAAGTTCTGCAGTGTTCAGATCAGGGTAAGAACTACATGATACTACTTTAAACAACAAAGACAGTTCGAGTCTGACTCGTCATTTTAGGACGTCGTCTTGTATCACATAGCTACGATTTAGATTTTTTTTTTTAATGTTTTATTTAATGTTTATTTTATTTTTATTTAACAGCATACTGTATTTTGGCTGTTAGAGGGTTTGTGGCGATGCACATTAAGACGGACGTTTTAAGATGCATTAAGAAAGTATGGATGTTTGTTTCGGCTGCGTGAATAAATAAAAAAGTGAATCTCGCAATTCTGAAGTCGCAATATTGAGAAGAAAAGTCTGAATTCTGAGATATAAACTCGCAGTTGCAAGAAAAGGTCAGAAGTGTGAGATCATTTTTTTTGTTTTACAAAAGTCTAAGATGTAAGCTCAGAATTAAGAGCGAAAAAAAAAGGAGTCAGAATTGTAGCAAAAACAAACTTTCATAAGAAAGCGACACATGTATTACAAAAGTAATTTTAAAAAAAGCATTTTAAGAAATTCACGTTCCGTGTCAGGTCCCATTGAGCTCTGTCTTGGTGTTTTTGAATGCAAGTAGATGACTAAGAAACACATCTGATCTGGATTATAATGACTTATTTGTCAGCTAGTCCCTCAGGCAACCCACAAAAATGTGCATCTTTGCACATCACTATAATAAAGAAGAATTTATAGCGTATAAAATCTCACTCAATCAGATCATTCAAGAAGGACAGCCTGATTGAGGTAATGAACATTTTATATCAGTTTTTCATTTTCTTTCTGTTTTTACAGGTCTGACCAAGGTGCCAAAGGACATTCCTGCAAACACGCTGCTCGTCGATCTCCAAAACAATGACATCACAGAGATCAAGGAAGATGATTTCAAAGGCCTGGATAATCTCTATGTGAGCAGTTAACACCCTAGTCAAATGCTTCTAGGAGTTGTGTGTTTTTATACTGGGTTTACACAAGGACATCTGGAGACATGCAGTGGTAGAGGGATTATGTGGAAGTCTGGACACATATTTGAGTGTTATTGATATTTGCATTTACTGGGGACTGTCCCATACTTGTGGTAAATATTTGCTCATGATTAGTGGTAAAACGGTTAAATGTTCTTGCTAAGCAAGAAAGCTAGAAAGGGAATGAAATACCAAGAATATAAAAAACAGAAAGAGCCCACATCTTGCAAACAACAAGACAAAATTTGTTTCAGATTTTCCAGAAAATTCCAGAATATATAAAACTGATTATCCAATAATAAATTAATTAAAATAATCAAGTTGTTGGTTTTTTTTAATGGTCAGGACAAGACAAAACTTTATTAATATTGTTATGGTTATGTCATCTACAAAAAATACTTCAAATTAATGATATTTAATTTGCAATAATAGCTGGTCCATCTTCATAAACTTAGCCAGGTAGAAAGACACAAATGTCCACCTTGGACATTTATTGTTATATGCAACAACATGCAATACATCCCACAAAACCACTGTTTAAATTCAAAGTCATAAAAAAATTACAATTCTGATTGACTGGTTGCAGAATTCTGTTTTAAAATGGCAGCTATAAAGTTTGTGGTTAAATATCTCTTTTATTCCCTTTCTGTATTTGCAGGCCCTGTTTCTGCTCAATAACCAGATATCAAAAATTCACCCAAAGGCCTTCCGCAACATGAACAAACTCAAGATTCTCCACCTGTCATACAACCTGCTGACACAAATGCCTGAGAACCTTCCCACGAGCATTCAGTCCCTGCGACTGCACGACAACAAGATCAGCCGACTTCCAAAAGGAGCGTTTAGAGGAATGCAAGACCTAAATGTTTTAGGTAGGTCTCCTAAGTGACGACCTTAAATAAACACGGTCTGAGTCATGCTAAGCAGTTAGCGCACATGCTACAACACATTGAGATGTTCGTCATGACCTGGTTAAATCTGGTTTTATAATGAGATAAATTATCTTGTGCTCTATGTCTGACAAGAACAAGCTTAATTCAATCTACTGATCTCAGGTGACTTTCAGTTAAAGAACATTATGATCTGCATGTACAGATTACATCTGAATAGATTATACTTAAAAATATGACTCTGGGTATTGGTTCAAACCCAACATGGAGTGATCCATGACTTTATAAGTCACATTTTCCAATGTAAATGACTTATTTGCTTGGAAAAACAAGTGGTTCTCTTCCTTGCATCTCTAGAACTGAGTGCAAATCCAATCGCAAACAGCGGGATTGACCCAGAGGCTTTTGACGACATGGCGACCCTCTACTTGAGAATAGCTGAAGCGAGGCTTACAGCTATCCCTAAAGGTATGTATTTACAAAAAAAGGAAGACTTCTGTACCTGAAAAAAAGTCTTAAAAAGTGCTTACAAATTTCTTCTTCAAAACTAAATGTTAAAAGTGCCATTTATGAGCAAAAAGGGTTTCTAAACAACATATAAGTCTCATAAAAGAGATGTTTATTCATCTAAATCCCACAGATCTGCCATCCTCCCTCACTGAACTTCACTTGGACTATAACAAGATTGCCAAAATAGAGTCGGAGGATTTTTTGAGACTGAAACGTCTACAGAGGTAAGGTAAACAAACTCCATCTTGTGGTCCAAAAGAGAACTCGACTTAAAGAGCGGTGTCTTCTCCAGGCTGTGGCTCGACTTCAATCAGATCAAGTCTGTGGAGAACGGGAGCCTCAATGCCATTTCCAAAGTCAGAGAAATTCATCTGGATAACAATAAACTGAAGAAAGTTCCCCCAGGCTTGAACAGCCTGAAATATCTGCAGGTAAAACACAAATACGCACGCAGTTGGCTCATTGAGTACACATGAAGTGCATGGAGATTTAATCACCTTCACTTCCTCTTTTAGGTGGTGTACTTACATGCCAACAGCATCAGTTCTGTTGGAGTAAATGACTTTTGCCCTTTGAGAACCCGGGTTAAGAAATCCCTCTACACTAGGATCAGTTTATATGCAAACCCAGTGAAATACTGGGAGATCCAGCCGCCCACTTTCCGGTGCGTTTCCAGCCACAATTCGGTGCAACTGGGTAACCACAGAAAGTGAGAGAAACTCTACCGATGTGCACCATGTTTCCACTAGAGGGAAGCATTATAACTAGTCATGAACTTCATCCTAATGTAATAAATGATCATTTCATGTCCTCATGGTGAAGTACAGAACGTAACTTATCCAAAATCCAAGAGTACGCACAGTGGCTACCGACTCGTTACTTGAATTTGGTGGGGATTTCGAAGACTTTGAATTCCAGTAAAGACAGAATCAACTACGCTGTGTGCAATAGTTACAAAGGCTTTCATTATTAATCGTTTACACTGAAATCTTTTCGATTCCTTATAATGACTGAAGAACCATTTTAATTCAGATCAGGTGCTAAATAAATTTCTTCCCATGTATTGAAGGTCTCAATTTTTTTATTTTTTTTGCTTGGCTGTCTAGAATCTAAGAAAAATAAATCAAACGTACAAGGCCAGCGTGTTTATTGTTCTACTTCTTGTATTTTAGAGAATGGGCATTATTCATTGGTGCTTATTAACGGTTTTAGTGATAACAAATCTAATATTGCATGCTAGAGTTTCATTATATAACTTTTTATTCATTGCCAGTGTTTTCTCTGAAATATTGGACGTAGACATTGTCATCAGATCTCAGAAATCTTACAGTTTACACAACAGCGTCCCTGACATTTGCGAAACTGTACTTAAAGCAAGTGCTTTCTTAGCCAGCGGTGCTGTGTTATTTGTTTCCAATTCAGATATTGTTTCCTTTGAAAAATAAAGAAAGTATAAAACAGTACATCTGTTTGGCCTCAGAATGTGTACGTCTGTCCAGCAATAAGACAGAATACCAGCAGATGGAGACTTGTGTATAAGGATTGGGGGGAAAAAACACTGCAGCAACTGGATAATTCAGTAAAACCAGCAAAATAATGACTCCATGGAGGGATACTGGGCTTAATTTAGGCAATAGTGATGTTTTGTTTGTAATCAAGTTAAATCGTTATGTTATATAACTATACAAGTATACAACTGAATGAAGCATGCCAACCTGTAAACGCTTTAGTCCTACTGAACCAGTCCTGGATAATACAGTTTTGTTCATCATGTATGCATGTTAATCGGACAACAAATTTGGACTTTGCATTGTGCACTCGCTCTAAAAAACTAATGAGCATGCACAGCGAATGCAACACAAGCAAAGTATATAATCACTACGGTATTATTTAATTTAGCATTGAGACTATAGCTCAACTACACAAAAATTCTATTCCCCAAATTCCGTCTTATTTTATTAGATTATTTTTCTTCAAAATTAATTATTCTCTGTTTTAATTTTTCTGGATTGCATTTTTTCAATTAAAAATTTTCAGACTCAGTTTTAATGGTCCAGTTAAAGTTAATTAATCAAAAAGCATGTCTAATGAATTTAAATCATAAAACTCTTTTACACTTTATTTTTTTAAACTAAATTCTGTTTTCCATTAATTTTCTAGATTCAATTATAATAATTTTATAAAATTGTAATAATCTAAATAATTGATTTTATAAAAAATAATTTATTATTTGATATTTTAAAATAAAATACAGCATTGTGTATTTCTATTTTTTTTTTATTAAATAATCCTTACAAAACTGTAAACAATAATTTTCGTAGTAGTAGTCCTATTTCTGTCAAAATTTCTTTAAGTTCAACAAAACTTTTATTTTGAAAGTTTGCTGTGAAGACCTGTAAGTTTTTGTTTCTATATGATTTGATGATAGTTTTTCTCAAAAGAAATGGTAAAATACTCAAGACGAGACTCATAGAGCAGTTCTAGAGATTGTTCATGTGTTCCTGTTCTCATATCTGAAAACTCATTGAGCATCAATCATGCGCACTTCAGTATGTGTGTAGTTCATGAAAATCTGTGTCTGCAGCATTCATTCACACAGAGACACACAGAAAACGCAGGATTTATATTTAAATATTATATCTGCAGCTTAATATTCAGACACTAATCCACATTGAGTTTTGACTTGAGTGTAATGACCTACTTTTCATGTCTCCATTCTAAATACGGCATATTCAGTGACATTCAGTGTTACACAGTAAATTCCGTTTTTATGACTGGATTCCATGATTTCGTCTGCGTTTTCTGCACTGCAGAAATAATAAGACCCTGGAACTGTAACTGTACATGTAAACATACATAATAATACACTCATAAAGACAGTTACTTGCTGCCACCTACTGGTAGAACAACATAAGGTACAGACGCATAAACAGACAAATGGAGTAATAAATAGTGGATTAAATAGTGGAGTAATATTACATAATTTATATTATTTAATTAAAACAATTTCTTGTTGTTTTGTATCCCTGGGATTTAATTTGGGTCTGAATGGGTTAAGAAGTGGGGGAAAAAACAACATAGAGGGGTGGAGGCTAGAGAGAGAGAGGCTCTGCTCAGGAAACATATGGAACAAATCTTCAGGTTGGCCTGATCTTCTGCTGCCACGTCTTGCATACCGCCGTCTCCAAAAAAAACTCACAACAGGTTTGGATCATTTAGATCTTTGAGCCCCAGAAAACACCTGAGGGATTCGGACACACACATTTGAAACGCTTTAAAGCTAGCCCCGATACATCACAATTAGCGTAAAACCCTCAGATGTGAACAATTCTGCACAGTTTCCACTTCTGTGATGAATCAATCATCATTACATATGTGATATTTTCAAACATTATTGTAGTTTGAGCCATCGGATTAATCAAACCTATTTTTCAATGTTAAGGTTTGTTTTGAGCTAGTAATTGGTTTTGGGGTCTCGAACTGTACACGTCTTGCAAACGTGAAGTCGACTTGTGTAGAGTCTGAGCTATGAAGAACTGAATCTAGGTTTAGTTTAGATCTTTCTTAAACACACCTCATGCTTTTTTCCCTCCAGTCAATTTCCCTTCGGAGTAAATACCTTTGAACTAAGGCAGAAAACCACCACCCAGCTTGTTTTTATCAGCCAGACTTCAAGAGCGCCTCCAGACGACTTACCTCCGTCGGAACATTTTCCGTAAAACTTCTGAAACCCTGTTTTGTTCAGTCACACATTTGTGGATTCAGGGTTTTTTAAAGTTTCAAATGATCCATAAAATACAACTCATGGTACTTGTATGCAGGTACAACTATAACAAATGAAGACTACTTTTTGCGTCTGTCAAGATTGAGACACTTATTTGACTGGAAAAATATTCACCACATCGTACCTTAGTCATTAAATGAAGAGCGCTTTCACACTTGGTCCGCTTGCCTGATCCGAAACTGAGTTTGCTTACTCCCCCTGCCCCCACTGGACTGTGTTCATATTACTATATTTGGGAACGAACCACAGTTCGTTTGCGTCATCAAGCCAGAAGCTGTTTACCCTACTGCTTAATAACGACGGCGCTGGAGAAGGCAGCGCACAGTTGCGCACTTCTTTCTTTAAATATATATTTATGTTTTTGAAACGTTTGTTTTGTGTCCAAATCTTCAGTACATAATAACAATTACGTCTGTCTTACAAATGAACTTCAAATGCTCTAAAGAATGCTGAAGGCGAACAGAAATGAGACATAGCAGCACATCAGTCACGTCAGCTTTTCACACACAAACACTCATGTTTATCGACTGCATTCACATCAGCAGCGAACAGTACCGGAGTTCACTCTACTCAATCTTTTTAAGCGGACTCGGGAACGAACATCATCCAAACTAACCAAACTCTGACGACAATCAAACCGGGGTGCGCACCAGAAGTACTAGTGTGAAAGCACCCAAAGTCTCTTTCTTCAATGCTTCAACTTTAAATACAACTAATTAGAATCAACTATAGAATTACCGAACACCCATCATTAAGATTTACAGGCATTGAAGCACTGCAGTAAAAACTCAAATGTGATTGCAAACGTATATTTACAATTCCTAGTCAAGAAAGCACAAGTGTGACAATTAAAATGCAATGCATGTGTGCATTTGCATATTTCCCAGAAGGAATAGCTGTTTTAATATTTGCATATTGCTAAAGAGCGTTGCCCATGCTTGTGTAGATTGCACGCAATTGCTCATCTTTCCCAAGCCTGGGATGCTCTTTTAAAGTCACGTATTTACAACCAATAAGCCCAGGCTGAAGTTTATCAAAGACCGAGAAATATGGCTTTCCAACACAATAAAGCTTTTATTTCACTCAGTTTTCAGCCCCTTCCTCACAAAAACGGCCCAAAATAACCTCTTGGGATCGTAATCCTGATGGTTCTCTTTTAAGTGTGTCAACCCGCAGCAGCGTTCATGCTGCAGAGACTTCTCAGCGTCTGCCATGTGGGCAGCAGCGAAAACAAATCTTCCAGCTGACAGAATGAGTGCTGAGGGGTCTGTCTAGCCAACTCTGAAAAACCAAAAAACGCCACTCTGTAGACGGGTCCTGAGAGACCGTCTGTGGTTTAACTCCGATACAGTACAAGCACTGGAAAAAGTAGTCATGTTGCAGAAGGCCTCCATAAAGCGAGCTAGAAATGTCTAAACCAATTAAATTGAACCCACTTAATTATCGCCAATGCCTTTCGGGCCAGTTTTGCCGACTGTCGTCTTCCTTCTCACTTAATAAATCATTTTTGAGGAATACTAGCTAGTTCTGGTTTTCATTTACTATATACATACAGTATATTCTATAATATTTATTATACAGAGACAGAGAGAGTAAATGTAACACTTTAACATCAGCTGCAATAGCGCGACACCTGTAATGAGTCTGGCCTTAATTTTGCGGGTTCAGTTTTCACTGTTCAATGGACTGGATACTAGGCCATTCCTTCCTGAACAATGTCTGGAAACTTTAACCTCACCTCAACGCAACAAAAGGCGGAAAAAGAAGAATCAGATGAGACCACGAGGCTTTACTGAGGCCACCGAACACATGCAACCAAACGCTTCCAGAATCATTTCCACAGTAAAAGAGGAAGATCTCGATCTCTCCCCAAACGCCTGATGCTGCTGCGGGGGAAACCACAGAGTAATCGTTCACGCTCGTCCCAGGAGAAAATGAGTTCAAGCCGAAGGGGTCCTCTGCTGCTGAAACATCTTGGGTGCTCGGCCTCCCACTGAGAGAAAAACGACCCCACAGGTATGACATCACGATTTTAAAGATCGTACACTGACACTGAAATAAGGGGACTACTTTAAGACCGATTTTATATAATTCAAATTCATGTCTGCAAAACGAACTGCTTTAAGCATAAATATAAATAGATATATTCATCTTTCTCTTAATTTTAAGCAACCTAAATTCAATTAATGTAAAATCTATTTATACCTAAAACTTGGTATGAGAAAGCACAGTTCATGTCAGCATTATTTTTTTTATCACATTCAAAAGGCCAATTAAAATCGAAACACTCCTCCAGATGTCGTTTTCAACTATGAAAGGGATTACTTTGATTGCTTAATGAAAATGAACTTCACATTATTTAATGGAGAAATGTTAAAATCATAGCCAGCACAGCAATCAAAGTTCTGCAGAAGACAAGGAAATGGCTACAGAGAGAAACTATGTCATACTGAGCAGTTACAGAATTTAAATTAGATTTAAAAATAATTTTTAACCCGCTGTATTTTCTGGATCACTTTTCTAGCTGCTTTGCCAGCTCATATTATAACTATGACCAAACTGAAAGTGTAGGAGAATATTACATCAAATACAAAAAAATAAAAACAAGAAGACAGAGTTCTTTCATATTGCAAGGGTGTGTCCGCCTCTCCAGAATGGTTGTTTTTGTTTAGAAGGAAAAAAAAACATAAATATCTATTAATACTAGCTTAGTCAACCAGTGAGGTTTCACCTGCGGTAAAACCCCTGCTGAGATAATTGATCCCAGACATTACAACGCTAAACAAATATCAACATTTACAGAAAAAATGTCATATTTCCCAAAGTATGCGCAATTAGAGGTGTTTAGTTTAGTTTGTTTTAGTTGAGCACCAAACCGCGTAAGCAGAGCAAAAACGTGAGTCTTGAAATCTCATTTTGGATTATTTCAGCTGCAATCACTTTCTATTCACATTTCTATTTCAGTTTTTTTGGTGAAACCCAGTCCACATTAAAGAGTAGTGTAATATAATATTGAAGATATTACTATTATATTGATTATTTCAGTCATTTAAGACTAGTGGTCAACCGATATGTGTTTCTTGACAGCCGATGCCGAAGCAGGGGGGGAGGGGATAGCCGATATCATTTTTTCTATTATTATTATTAATATTTAAGAAATTTGAAATCATTTGACAATGGATTAAAAATTAGATGTGTAAAAGAAACATACTTT
This sequence comes from Carassius gibelio, assembly GCF_023724105.1. Lineage (NCBI taxonomy): Eukaryota > Metazoa > Chordata > Actinopteri > Cypriniformes > Cyprinidae > Carassius > Carassius gibelio. The sequence goes on along the minus strand of NC_068417.1, from coordinate 21,079,190 downwards.
AGATGACAGTATTTTTCACAAATAAATAAATATTTAATAAAATTATAATACAAAAAAAAAGGGCACTCAGTATTCTGGGAAGTTTTTGTGCATAGGGAAATATTTTTCAAATAAAGCCAGGGTAACACTCATTTTACATACAGCACACAGTGAAAATGACCTAAATATGACAGTGGGCGAATGCATAAAGTGCAGCATAATTTGAAATCACAAATTTAAAGCATTCAATTCACACGGACTGAACGTCACACAGAAAACTGGCGATCATGCTGGATAAAAATGCAAACTTAAGAAGATTTCACAGCTGGAGTTTTGCAAGGTTTGTGAAGCTAAATGTTCATTAGTCATTCAAAGATTTGTTTAAACTATATAAATGCAAATTTACTTAATGCTGACGGCAAACGAGAAAGTATGCAAATGTTTGCCTTTCTATTACTAATAGGCCTAATATCAAATAAATTGTTATACTACTTTCTGTATACATTAATTCCTTTGTTTATCTGATCATTAGACAGACTTCTATCCGCATTAAACAGAACTGTTAAAAACGACGAACAAGAGAAACAGTGTATGCACTGTGTGCACTCAGACGCTGCCGCTCTCAGCGCCGTCAAAATAAAAGTCCAGCTCGAACACATAGAGCAGAAAAGCTTATCGGCCAATGCCGATATTTAAAAAAAATCAAATATCAGCCGATATATCGGTCTCAGCGATATATATCGTTCGACCACTAGTTACGACTGTTAAATCAATGTTACCAATGTTAACAAAGTTTAGCATTAGCATTCCTAATAACCGTGTTCTAATTTTCAATATACAATAAATTTTTGTGTCTGTCCTAAACAGGTTAAAGGGAAAAACCAACTAAACCATGAAACCATCACACATCTTGACAATACCATCTCTGCTTTTGCTTTCTGGAGTTCTGGTACATTCTCAAGACTTTGAAGTTGTCTTTTTGATCACAGATGGCTCTTCACCTGAAGTTCCTCAACTTTCTGTATTTTAACACCTTTCTGTGCTTTAGCGAGTGTTTCTGCCTATCCTATTGCCATGTATTGCAACCAAAACCCCAAGGCGATTGATTCCCAACATCCCTAGACACATCCGCCACTTGTACATCCAGCATAATGACATAGAAGAGACAACTTCAAAGCCTTTCATCAATGCCACGTCCCTGAGGGAAATCAACCTCAACTACAACAAGATCCAATCATCTAAGGTGGATAAAGATGTCTTTAGTGTACTCCTTCAGTTACACCTTCAGCATAATAATCTGGAAGACATTCCTACTCCTCTGCCAAAAACTCTTAAGAGGCTTCATCTCGGCTTTAATAAAATTTCAAAGATGCCAGCTGACGCCACACGCAAGCTTATGAAATTTACAGTGCTGGATTTGTGCAGCAACAGACTAACAGATGCAAGTATTAAATGAAAGATCCTATCTGGCATGAAGAGCCTCATGCAAATCAACATGTGCAACAATAAGCTCAAGTCTATGCCAGCAGACCTTCCAGAATCGATCCAACAGATATAGCTGGAAAACAACTCAATCGCCTCCATACCGGAGGGCTACTCTAAGAAGACTCCTAATCTTTTATCTCTTCGCATGTCGCACAATAAACTCAAATCGATTGCATACAGTGCCTTTAACCTGTCCAAACTGATGGAGCTCCAAATTGGGCCATAACCAGCTCTCCAACCCGTTTTTTGTTCCCAGGACCTTGGAATATCTTTATCTAAACCACAATGACTTTAAAGGTAGGATTAAACTTAAAGGCACAAATGCTGTAAAATAAAACAAAAGGTCTCTTCAAGAAATGTTAACCACCACATCCTTAAATCACTCAAATAACGAGATATGTCTCTTTGCAGATCTGAATATCTCTCTGATGTGTCCATCACTGGATCTTGGGAACCCTACGATGCTGACCTATATACGTCTCGACAACAATAAGCTGAGAGGACCAGTAGACTACTGTGCTTACAGATGTTTCCCAAGGCTGTAAATGATATTTTATGGAAACCAAAGAAAGGACGATGAAGAGGACTCAGAAACTTAAAAAATATGTGAAACCCGAATGACCAAAGGCAACAAGGCTATCGACTTGATAGATTAGATTGATTTTTGAGATGCGTCCTACTTCAACACACCAAACTACTCAGTATTCAAAGAATAAAGGAGGATTTATAATATTGAAATATTATTGAAGATACAGGTATTAGTAAACATTCCGTTCATTGCTGCTTGAACTTTCTATTTGATTTTCTGCTTGCATGGTTATGCATCTCACTCAGCAGAAAATCTGGGCAAACCTGAATTGCAACGTATGGAAAGTTCTGATTTAAAGATTGCTTTGTTTTGCACACTGTCACTTTTCTCTCCATAAATACAATAAGCAGCAATGCAATGCATGTGAATTCCAGCAAATGTAATAAATAACAAAGCTACTCTTTTTTTATGGTGAAATGACTACCAAAGCTGGAAAAGTATAAGGATCCGACACAAAGCAAAAAGAAAAATAAACAATATAGCAATGAGTTTTAATTGAATGAAATAAACATCCCGTTAAAGACCTTGGGCACTATAATTGAAAGACTCGCCCAAATGGTGGCATTTATTAGTAGATTAATTTAAAGGGATAGTTTACTAAAAAGTTAAAATTCTGTCATTCACCATCACATTGTTCCAAACCTACACACTACACACGATGCGACAAGATTCCAGTGACAAATAATTTGGCTGTCCACACCAGACATAATATGAAAATGTGATGCAACAGAATCTATAAGATATCAGAGCCAATAAAAGCATGTGTGGGAGGGCACTTTCTGGAAGATGGTAACAAAATGGATATGTTTATTTATATCCCATTTCATAAATATTAAACCTTTTTAACATCATTAAATGCACATACTGACCGATACCATCTTTGTTTTGGATTAAGGTTGTGGAATCGCTTTGAGTTCGCAGTTTTAACGTACATGTTTGCTTGAATTTGTTTTCAAGATCTGAGGTAAACTATGTTGTGACTTTTATTATGACAATAAATGTGATGAATATTTTCAAACTCACATTAGACACTTTTAACATTGAATAAAGAATGTAATCAATACCTAGTTTGTTTGTTGTTGCTCCAACCATGACATTGCAGAAATATAAACCATTTCTAAAATATACATTTTTGGTGTCGTCGTCGTGGCTGGTTAGGACAAAAACTGTGATTAACGTGAAAAAGATATCTATTATCGCGTGTTTCGGCATGTGTGTTTAGGACATGGTGTAAATCCTTTGTTAATTTTTGGAACACAAATTAAGATATTTTTGATGAAATCCGAGAGCTTTCTGACCCCGCGTAGACAGTGACACAACTACCTCATTTAAGACCCAGAAAGGTAGTAAGGACTTTGTTAAAATTAACCATTTGACATCAGTTGTTCAACCTTAATTTTATGAAGCTACAAGAATACTTTTTGTGTGCAAAGAAAACAAACAAAACAAAAACTTTATTCAACTATTTCTTCTGTTCCATGTCATGCTCCGCTTTAAGTCTGACAAAGAACCCAGATGCATTGTGGTATTGTTATGATCACACGTCGGATTCTGACATGAAAGCCCATAAATTGTTGAATGAAGTAATTATTTTTGTTTTCACCATACACAGAAAGTATTTTCGTACCTTCATAAAATAACGGTTGAACCACTGATGTCACAAGGATTTTTTTAAACGATGTCCACCTTTCTGGGCCTTGAATGTGTCAGTTGCATTGCTGTCAATGGAGGGTCAGAAAGCTCTCAGATTTCATCAAAAATATCTTCTGAAGATGAACAAAGATCTTACTGGTTTAGAACAACACGAGGGTGAGTAATTAATGAAATCAGATTATTTGGTAATAAATAAATTATTGCTTAGTTTGGTTGATCTCTACTAATTATTCAGACTTCTATGATGAACTAGTGGTTAAACTAATTAATTATGAAAATAAGTATTTTTGCACTTTCTTTTTCTTTTCTTTTTTGTGTACAGGGCTTATGTTTACATTTTTGTAATGCTCCAAATCAAGTCATGTGGTGAAGAAACCACCTTGACAGAGAAATTAACCACAGAGGACCAGCAGTTTAAAAACATCTGGCCGTAGCAATATCTGGCCCCTTTCCTAGTACAGTAACTTTTTACAGGTTGGCATAATTGTTAACACACCTGTAATGTTATTCATACTCTATTTCCATCTCTTACAAGTTTATTTCGAGAGGGGCCAAGGTGCCTTTCGTCTTGTCTTGAGGTGCAAAAAGGAGACTAAATAACTCACATGTTTCCTATTAAACATGTTTTTCTTCACTTTAATCTTCAAGTGTCTGTTTTATAGAGGGGCTTTGTTGTACTTTTGTAATGCATTGTATTTGGTTTTAATGAAATGTATCTAGGCAAATGTATCTTGTAAATGACACAAACAAACTGAAAATAAATCACTTTAAATCACAGTTGGGATATGTAGAGATGGAGAACTCGTAATTAAAGAATTTGTTAAATCCGGATCCTAAAGTCCCACAATCTATCCCAATTACCACTGTCCACCCATTATCTTGTTGCAGATTCCTGCAAAACTAATCCAGCTACTCTATTTTCTAGTGAATGCGCTGTAAAATGCTGACAAAGCTGGATCCAACACGAAGCCAAAATTAAAATTAACAATAAAGCAAGGCTGTTGAAAGATGGACAACTATAATCAAAGAATCTGGATCCGATCTATCCTGATGTCCTGTCAAATTTCTGTGCAACCATTGTCCTCCCACTGTCTCTAAGCTTCTCTGAGAAGCCTAAAGATTTATTAGAAAAGCAGAGAATGAAAGAAGAGCCAAACATGCCTCAATATTCCAAGAGATCAGCAAACTGAGCTACAAAGCAAAACTACCAGTCCTTTTCATTGCCTTCTGCTCTGTTTTACGAACTGTTTTTTTTCCCAGTGGACCACAAACATGGCCAAACCCTGCAGGCAACACAGTGGTCTGATCAGCTCAGATGGGAATGCAAAGGGTTAAGGTCTGTTCCATAAACTCCCACTTAAGGATCTCCTCTGGCAGCCTGTGGTGGGGCTTAAAATCCTGATTTGACAGATCACATTTTACTCACAGGCACCAAGAAAATAGCCAACCACTGCCTGCACTGCGCTTCTGCTCTTTAACGTGGCAGAACACATCCAGAGTCTTTAGATACAATGGGGACGAGGCAGCGAATGCTCGTATCAGCAGTCATATTTGCATCCTGGGTGCTCTCAGCATCTGGTGCACACTATCACACTCACAGGCATCACAGACTGCAGGATGTAGCACTTACTGAGGAAACCGATGTGAGGGCACAGAGGAATAAGGTAAATGTTGTATTTTTATTCCATGATTTATTGTTATTTTACACAGGGGCTGACAGAACTGATTGTTTAGAAATGGGTTTGTTTTTGTCTACTGCTTTTCCAATTTATATATGCTGTTTTAAAAAAGCTTGTTAATTTGATTTCATTTCCATTAAGCTTAACTGAACTTTCACCCATTTCAACATTCAGCTAAACCACATATGACTCATTAAATCTAATGCAATATGTAAAATGTATATTTAAAAAAAAAAAAAAAAAAAAAAATATATATATATATATACCAAAAACAAATAATATAATATATACTATAAAAACTAACCAATTAACAAACATACATGTCACAAAATTTTTATTACTAAGATTATTTATGCCGTTGCAACTGATTTATTTATATATATATATATATATATATATATATATATATATATATATATATATATATATATATTATACTGTTCAATGTAACTAATGATTCAAAACTACATGTATATTCAAATTTCCAGTAAACTGTTACTTTTAAAATTTATTTGCTTTAGCTTAACTAAATTATACCGCACATTTACAGATCTACATATGTTACAATACCACCATAAAACCAGATTATTTCCGTACACTGACAGGTTTGAAACCATACAGTTTCGTTCAAATAAACAAAACTCAACAGCTGCCCGGCACTGTGTGGAGGCTCTGATTAGTCAGCGATCTGTTCTGGAGGAGTTCCCTCAGGCTCAAATTCTCCCACCCACTGCTTCACGCTAACTCATGGGGTCAGACACTGTCAGGGTGATTTAACAGACGCCTGAAGACACACAGGTCCAAACAGATGCTCGTCCCAACATGCCAAAAGAGATAACAGTTATTCATGAACAGGATGTAAAAGGAGTAGTTTTACTCAAAAAATAAGTCATCATTTTCTCACCATCATGTCATGAGTTTCTTTCGTCCATGAAACACAAAATATGTTTTTAAAGCTTCCAATCTTTAAAAAGCATGCAAACAAATATGCCTAAAGTGCCATAAATATTTCCCTTAACACTCATGTGCTTTATTGCACATCTCCTGATGAAAAGATACAAATTAAAGTCATTACTCAAAAAAAATAAAAAAATACTATCTGTTCACTGGAGGGGAAAAACAGTTCCCTGGAGGGGAGTGTTGTCAATGAATAAGATAAATGTATTTTTTCATGTAAAGTTCTCAAAATGGCTTAAAAAGACTTAAAAAGCTCTCTAGTCACTCTTTTTAAACTTTTATGGTCTTATGAAACTTGATGACTTCAGTTAGGCTATCCTTTATTGTATCTGGATACACAGGAGTTTCTCCATCCATGAGAATTTCTACAGAAGAAAGTCATACAGGTATGGAAGCATTTCCGCTACTGAATAAAAATAAAAAATAAAAAGGTAATTGTGACTTTCTATCTCACAATTCAGACTTTTCGTGACTTTTCTTCAGAATTACGAGTTCTAACGTCAGAATTGTGTGATATAAACTCTAAATTTAGAACACAATTCTAATTTTTTCTCAAAATGTTGAGTTTTTATATCTCTCTATGCTTGTGAGATATAAACTCACAATTGTAAGAAAATAGTCTTTTTTTCAGCTTGGTCTATTTGGACTTTATATCTCACAATTTTGAGAAATGTCATCAGAACTGTAAGGAACAAAGTCAGAATTGTAAGATATAACCATGCCACTGCGAGAAAAAAGTCAGAAAAACCTCTTTTATTTTGTGGCTAACCATATACAGGTTTGCATACTGAATTAATTATATATTTTTTTATACAAAAAAAGGTAATTGCAACTTTTTATATCAAAATTCAGATTTTTTTCTTGCAATTCAGATTTCTTCTCCAAATTGTGAGACATAAGATTTACGAGATACAAGATTTATGAGATATAAAGTCCAATTCTGAGGGGGAAAAAGACTAACGATTCTGACTTTATTTCTCATAATTGCGCATTTATATCACACAATTCTGACTTTTTCACAGAACTGTAACTGTAAGCCACACTTACCTAATTAATTTTTTATTCAGTGGAGGAAATGGACTTCCATATGTTTGAAACAACATTACAGCAGAATATTTATCTTTGAGCAAACTTTTTGTCTTAAATTACTAATTCAAAGGCTAGGAAGCAGATGTTCTACCTGAATGTGTTATTCTTGTCAAAAAACCAAATGTACCAACTAATGAAGCCATTTTACAGAGAGCCCTTCTGCCTGCCGACACCCCTGATGACTCTACCCCATTGCCGCCTGGAGGAGACCCTTCAGGTAATGAACAACTGACGCCTGGTAAACTGTCGGAAAGGAATGAGTGATGGGCTATTTTTAAAAACCACATGTTGCTCACAAGAGGCTTTATTTGTTCATTGAGTGAGTGGGAAGTGGTAAAGAAAAGAAGCAACATGTGTTTGCCTATCCACCTAGTTTCATGAACTTCCCCATTATGAATAAAATCTTGTACACGTTCCAGACCTTCCAACTTGTCTACTGTGTGTGTGCCTAACTGGATCTGTCTACTGCGAGGAGGTCGACCCAGATATGACATCGGTGCCTACTCTGCCAAAGGAGACAAACTACCTCTACGCTCGGTACAACAAGATAAAAAAGATAACAGCCAAAGATTTCGGAGATATCGGTGAGTTCTTCCTGACTTGACTTGCTCTGGCATTCCTGTTGACCGCCCTTTTCTGTTGGGGGAACAAATACAATTCTTGTGGACAGGATAAGGGATTACCCCGGAGGAGAGCAGGAGGCAAACAGCTGCTTCTTTTCAGAAACAACCCAGAATCCTTTTCACCCAAAAGATTTCCAAATGTTAAGGGACATGATATACAAACCGCAATGTGGTCGCATGAGATTGCGAGCTCTTCCGTTGCATACAGACATTGATAACAAATCTGAACCACAACATCCTTTACAATATGCGTGTTGACTAAAACATACACATGTGCTATACTAATCAGTTTGCAGCAGTGCATCATGGGTACGACAAAGTTAGCTAGAGGGACAAGTAAGAGCTTTCAAGGGTCCCATGCATCAAAGGCTTTCAAAACACTATAATATTATCTTATAAACCAAAACGAACAGAAAACCACTATAACTAAGAAACAGAAGTGTAGTCCTCTACTGCCAAAATGTATATTATAATTTGTTGAATATATATATCTATATGATATGCACACTTGACGCTAATAAAACACACAGACTTTGTAAAATTTTGTAATTTCTGAGCCAAACTGTCCAGTTGTTTAAAATATACTTTGCTTAACCTTCACATTATAAATGAAATGCTCTTCTGTCCATTTCCCTTCATCTACTGTAGTGACTCTGAAGAGAATCGACTTCACTGGAAACATCATTTCTGAGATTGAAGATGGCGCATTTGCTAAGCTTACCATGCTAGAGGAGCTCTCGCTAGCCGAAAACCAGCTGGTCAAGTTACCAATGCTTCCGGCCAAATTAGTCTCCTTCAATGCTAATCACAACAAACTGAGGACCAAAGGAATCAAGTCAAACGCTTTCAAGGTAAAGAGCCACTGTTTGAAAACACTACTAGCCAACCCAAAACCTTTTGTTTTTGGGCTTAGACATTCTGAAGTGACTTTTTAAAGGCCTTCATTTCTAGAAAGAACACCTTCCTGAATTGAATTAAGCAAGACAAAAACAGCCTTATTTGCCAAAACCCTGTTGCTCTTAAAATTTTGACTTAGAATCCTGAACTTCTTTGCTTCCAGAAATTAAGCAAACTGGCACATCTGTATCTTGCTCATAATGAACTGGAGGCCGTTCCTCTCATTCCAGAGACTGTCCGCACACTTCACGTTCAGGTTAGAAAGCTGAAAATCATACAAAGATTATTACACAATCCACAATGTCTTGAAAGACTCTAAACCTCTGTACCGCTGTGTTTTCAGAACAATAACATTTCAAGCGTGACCCCGGACACCTTCTGCAAAAGTAACAACACGTACTACATCCGCCCCAACATGAACGAGATCCGTATGGATGGAAATCCCGTCATCCTTGGCCAGTACCCCACCAGTTTCATATGCCTGCAGTCTCTGCCAATTGGGCGATACCAATGAAAACCAAATGGAAGGTAGTCTGCAGTGAGAAGTCTTCTGATGGCCAATGATGATGGCTAAAACCGAGAAGCAAAAGTCATTCAATCTCCTGGTGCCTGAGCACAGACGAATGTACAAAAAGTTAATACCATGAGAATCTGTATTATATATCTAATTATGTAACAGCTGCCCAAACACTTAGATTTTCTTTTGATATTGACTTTGTAGATGAACCTAAACCACAAGTCTTTGAAAGAACAACTTTATATCCATTGTAAATAACCACTGGGGGCTACTGCTTAGTAAATGTGAGATCATGAAAAGCTGCAGTCAAGCTTCTAGTGTTCCTCAGAACTCTGTGAATTTCTGACACTTTCTAGTACTGTTAAAATGTCTTACTTTGGCTGAAATTAAGATGCCTGTTAAATGAAATAGAGGGCGAGGAACTCATTCCAAGTTCTGAGTCACTGTTCTTTCCCAGCTGACTTTTACTTTAAAATTCTGAATATTATTTATATGCTAAATTTGTAATTACTACCTATGTGTGAATTAAACATGAATAGACTGTACAGTAAAAACATTGTATGAACTCAACGTGTAATGTTCACTTTAGTTGTTCAAATACACTTTTTTTTTCTAAAACCTTGTGACTGGTTTGCTTTTATCTTTTATAACAGCTATGTCAGACAGCAGTTAAAGACCAGAACAACTGTCTGCAAAATTGCAAACCAATCAAACCCAAAGATTGTGCATGCAGAAAGTTCTGGAAAAAGTGGGGTAATATTGTTCCATTTAACCGGCCAAATTGGCAGCCATTACAGCACAATGGTCCAAGCAAATAATGGAATGTTTTTCATACTGACTCAAAGGCTTCATTCCCAAACTTTCACTGCCATCAAGTCATGGAATTTGTTCCCAATCTTGCATTCAGCAATCTTTCTAATACTTATGAAAGTCTTATTAGGGGGAAATATGAATACAAATCTTACAAATTAAAAATGGAGAACTTTGTTATTCCAGGTAGAATCTTTGATATATATATATTTTTTTTTTTCTCAAAGAAATTAAATAAATCTAAGAAATCAGTTGTCTTTGTTTTGGTTTTATATCTTATTACAGTATTAAAGGCCCTCTGTATTCCAAAGATGTCACCCTTAAAACACATTCTTCTGAAAATAATTTGCTCATACCTTAAAATACTTAAAATGCAACTCTACAAACTTGTCTCATTTACTCTATACGTGGATGTATGAATATGCAAATATTCAGTTTCACCAGCCAGGGCCTCCTGATCCATGGATAATGACTGATAAAACTATGTTTTTACTATTGGACAATACAGTGGAAACTATCAAATTTGTTAAAGTTACTAATTGACAATGTTGTGTCTTCAAAATGCCCTGAAGAAACGAATAAAGCCAAGTTTTTGATTGTAATTTGCTAATATGGGAGAAGTAGGTCTGACTCCGGGTTACTTTTACACTGTTGCAGCAGGTTTTAATTCAAGTTAGTGCTTCTAAATTCCCATGAAACCATGGCTTCATGTTTTTTTTTTGCTCAATTTTATTTTTGGTTTTGTGCTGGTTATATTGGTATATTTTGCATGCGATCTCTATGATAATGTTTACCTTGAGGCAGTTGGTGGGGAAATGGCTGCATTTGTACAAATACAAACACATCACTGCTACATTACCACAATAACACTGGCTAAATAATTGTGCAAATATCAAAAAAGACACACTATACTGATAAAACACAAGAGAAATAAACTTACAAAGAATCTATCCCTTGACATGATTGGCTTTTGAATGTGAATTTGTGACATAGCATAAAAAAAGCCAAAATAGCATTACTCAAAATGCTTCAATTGAATATAAACTTTATAAACAGCAACAAAAGTCTGAATACTACGCCGCAAACAACTGAACAAATAACGCCACAACCAGTTAGAGAAATTTAAGTCCCTAGAGTCCCCATTTTGGTAAGTTTGTGTGTAGCAGCCACTGGAGTTTGATAAAAGTCACAATTACTTTCATGATCAATCACTTCAGATGCAGAATTGTGCCCATACATAGTTGGTTGAGGACCTTATTCCCTGCTTCTATTGCTGGTTACCTAAAAGTGCTGAAAAGTTTGACACCTCTCCTCACATCCCTCAGAGAAAATTCTCAAAGTCCCGAAGAACGAGAAGATCTTTTGTGTCCTCCACTCTGCAAACAAAACATTAGGTATATTAATACCCCAGAGAACCCATCATGGTGTTGCTCACTTTGGTAAATGATACATTCTAATTAGAGACTGTTATATTTGATTATTTGATGAAAAACATGTTAATATAAAATTCAGCATAAAATAAAGAAGGATAAACTGTGTATTTGCGTTTAATCCCCTTCACAGGCTGACGTTACGAGACATTGTGAGTTTTTCCATAGATTTACTAGGGGCCCAGAAACAGTGGCACAGCACACAACTTTCCATGACTCTCGAGTCTTGTCTGTGAAAGGCCAGTGTTGTAATGAGCGATGGAAAAATGGTAAGTCTCTCAAAACTAAATGGATCTACTCCAAGAGTAAAAGACAGCAGCTTAATGGCAAGAGTGGGAGAAAAGGCTCCCTGAGTACATCTAAACACCAGACAATTAATGTACGCCTTAAATTTTTTGAATTTGGGTGAGCTGAAAGTATACAAACATTAATCAACCATCTGGTTTGACTGACGTCTAACGCTGTTTAAAAGAAACCACAGACAAATCACCCTCGCCGACGGATCTCATTTTGTAATGTGGGCAATTTCCATCGTATGCATTTCAGATTTGTTGATTGGGGACCTTGAATCTGACAAAGTCATTTTAAACCACGCTTTCCTAGAATGCTAACCTATTAAGTTCGATAGACTAAACATACTGAATGCCAGGAGCAATCTACAGACCGATTAATGCAAAATCAATGTTTGGCTCCTTTGTATAATTTCACTAAATCTGTCCCTTCAGTTTTCTCATTTGTCTGGTTAAGCAGACAAAAACCTGTGGCATGTACTAATATTAGACGTATAGGTTCCAAAAAACACATTTATTATGTCTACCTGTGTGGTTGTGCTTCATTTCAAACTTCACACTTGACAAAAATCAACAGAACAAAAGTTGTAAACATGGCTAGGGCACACAGTAATGATAGCACAAAAACTCAAAAGTTTTAGCACATGCCTGAATCCACTTATGTACCTGACCACAAGATTGCTCATAAAATTCTTCTTAAGTTTACATGAACCATAATGGTTATAAAATGCGTCTTCCTGAGACGCAGAGACAACTCAGACTTATGCGAGAATCATTATCTCCAGTATTTTTCCGACTCTCTCGTGCCAGGATAGACTCTCAGACCAGACAATATGATCCAGATGTACATTCAGCGACCAGGAGGCTGGCTGCACTTTAGAAACAGACCCAAACAAATTGCCGCCAGAACAGCAGCATTACTTCAAACTGTAATTTGTCATCCCAGCCAAAAAATCCTGCAACTAAGTGGAACAACTGTAGGAGATCTTATATTATGTCTTCAGAAAACAAAACTCCAAATTCATTAGCAATTCAATCATATAAATCTAATGCATTCACATTTGAAGTAATATTAAATAGACTGTGAGATCTACAGTGGTAACCAGAGGGTTGTTGGTTTGAATATCTGGGGGAAAAAAAGATGAATTAATGGGATAGTTTACCTAAAAATGAAAATTACCCCATGATTTACTCACCCGCAAGCCATCCTAGGTCTATATGACTTACTTCTTTCAGATGAATACAATCAGAGTTATATAAAAAAAATGTCCTGGCTCTTCCAAGCTTTTTAATGGCAGTGAATTGCTGTTGATATTCAACAGTCTAATAGAAGTCCAATAAAGTGCATCCATCCATTGTAAAAAACAAAACAAAAAAAAGTACTCTACATGGTTCTGGGGTGTTAATAAAGGCCTTCTGAAATGAATAAATATGTTTGTGTAAGAAAATATCCATGTTTAAAACTTTATAAACCATAATCTCTAGCTTCCGCTAACAGTCATACGTGCGTTCACGAGAGCGTGGCGTTCCAGCAGACGTAGCATAAGCTCTGTGGGAATATGCTCATCTTGTGAGAACCAAGTTTTGTTTACAGGAGCAAAGGAAGCTTTGTTTAGAAAAGGAAAACAAGTCTCCTCTTGGCTTATATCAAAATTCTCTGACATTTCTCTTTACAAATCTTCATTTTGTACTTCTAATTCATGACAGGTGTTTTGTTTTTCTCTCTCCTCTGTGCTTCCGGCAATCAGCACTTCTCATTGGAGCCTACGCTACACCAATGTCCTACGTCATCCACTGGAACGCCACTTTTTCGGACTACATTCACTGCCATTATAAAACTTGAAAGAGCCATTACTCTGATTGTATTTGTCTGAAAGAAGAAAGTCATATAGACCTACAATGGCTTGAGGGTGAGTAAATCATAGGGTAATTTTAATCTCTGGATAAACTATCCCTTTAACAGCTACCAAGTACAATAAAGCTACACATACTGTATGACATGAAAGGATAAACCTAGCAGCTGGATAACAAATTGACCATAAGCATGAATCTTTCCCACTAGAAGTCACAGGTTCAGACCTCAGCTCTCTTATTTCTTCAAGTATATAGCAAGTAATAACACATAATCTAAATAAGCTAACCTTCTAATTATCTCAGCTGTGTTTTCTGTGGATAGCTGGAAATGTCAACATCAAAAGGTGTTGCACTGATGGGAAGTGTTTTGTTGAACTTGTTCTTGCCTTGCACTGTGTTATTACAGATTACACTTTAATCCCAGAGGTGTCTGGTGGAGTTGTGCAGACTCTCCTGCTTTACACAATCCAGAGTGACCTACAGGTGGTCCACATGCTCACTTTTTACAGTGCACACACTGTGGGGTACTGTTGGCTGTCGATGTCTTGCTGGTGCCATTTGTTGACAGTTTAACGAGCGGGACATGTTACGGACCGCCACCATAGCACTTTTAAACAGTAAATCCACACATCATTATGTTGGGTGCAGCATTCTTTTGGACTCAAATGACAATCTCATTACAGTCAATAGCTTGCCTTGAAGCTGCTCTGTAGGAACTTTACCACAAAAATAAAACAAAATAGAATGGAACAAAAATAACAATAAACAATAAACTGCCTGTTTCAGAAAGGAGGTTAAGTGAAAACTCTGAGTATGTTAAACCTGAAATGAGGGAAACTATGGGTTTTCGATTTCAGAATGGGAGGTTTGTCAAACCTTTCTGAAAGAGAGGTAATTTATACTCAGAGTCAATTACCATGGTTACTTACTCTATGAACCTAACCTGGTCAGGAGCAGGTTTTCTTCGGTAAACCCAGAGTTTTTTTTTCCCCCTTTTTAAAGCGCAAGCAATGTTTAAATACTTCATTCATTCATGCACACTGCAAAATACTTTCCTTACTAAGTATTTTTTTCTTATTTCAAGTACAAATATAAAAAGATAATCTTAAATCAAGATGGATTTTCTATATAAGAAAATTATATAAGATATTTAGTCTTGTTTCCTGGGGGGATCTAAATTAAGTGCATTTTACTTAAGTAAAATTACAAACCCGATTCCAAAAAAGTTGGTACACTGAACAAATTGTGAGTAAAAAAGGAAAGGAATAATTTACAAATCTCATAAACTTATATTTTATTCACAACAGAGTATAGAAAACATAAAATGTTGACATTGTGACATTTTGAAATGTCACGCCAAATATTGGCTCATTTCGGATTTCATGAGAGCTACACATTCCAAAAAAGTTGGGACAGGTAGCAATAAGAGGACATAAAAGTTAAATGTACATATAAGGAACAGCTGGAGGACCAATTTGCAACTTATTAGGTCAATTGGCAACATGATTGGGTGTAAAAAGAGACTCTCAGAGTGTCAGTGTTTCTCAGAAGTCAAGATGGGCAGAGGATCACCAATTCTCCCAATGCTGCGGCGAAAAAATACTAGAGCAATATCAGCAAGAAGTTTCTCAGGGAAAAATTGCAAAGAGTTTGAAGTTATCATCATCTACATTGCATAATATCATTAAAAGATTCAGAGAATCTGGAACAATCTCTGTGTGTAAGGGTCAAGGTCGAAAACCATACTGGATGCCCTTGATCTTTGGGCCCTTAGACGGCACTACATCACATACAGGAATGATACTGTAATGGAAATCACAACATGGGCTCAGGAATACTTCCAGAAAACATTGTCGGTGAATACAATCCACAGTGCCATTCACCGTTGCCGGCTAAAACTCTACAGGTCAAAAAAGAAGCCATATCTAAACATGATCAAGAAGCGCTGGTGTTTTCTCTGGGCCAAGGCTCATTTAAAATGGACTGTGGCAAAGTGGAAAACTGTTCTGTGGTCAGACGAATCAAAATTTGAAGTTCTTTTTGGAAAACTGGGATGCCATGTCATCCGGACTAAAAAAGACAAGGACAACCCAAGTTGTTATCAGCGCTCCGTTCAGAAGCCTGCACCTCTGATGGTATGGGGTTGCATGAGTGCATGTGGCATGGGCAGCTTACACATCTGGAAAGGCACCATCAATGATGAAAGGTATATCCAAGTTTTAGAACAACATATGCTCCCATCCAGATGTTGTCTCTTTCAGGGAAGACCTTGCATTTTCCAACATGACAATGCCAGACCACATACTGCATCAATTACAACATCTTGGCTGTGTAGAAGAAGGATCCGGGTACTGAAATGGCCAGCCTGCAGTCCAGATCTTTCACCCATAGAAAACATTTGGCAAATCATAAAGAAGACCTAAGACAGTTGAGCAACTAGAAACCTGTGTTAGACAAGAATGGGACAACATTCCTATTCCTAAACTTGAGCAACTTGTCTCCTCAGTACCCAGACATTTGCAGACTTTTATAAAAAGAAGAAGGGATGCCACACAGTGGTAAACATGGCCTTGTCCTAACTTTTTTGAGATGTGTTGATGCCATGAAATTTATTTTTATGAAATCAACTTATTTTTTCCTTTCAATTATGCATTTTCTCTTTTTAAACATTTGATATGTCATCTATGTTGTATTCTGGATAAAATATTGAAATTTGAAACTTCAACATCATTGCATTCTGTTTTTATTCTCAATTTGTACAGTGTCCCAAAGTTTTTGTAATCAGGTTTGTATATGCCAGTGTGGTAATAAAAATAATCTTAATGCAAATGGTAAGCAAGATTAAAATCTACCATGGCTCCGCCCTACAATGTCACACAAGGTTAAATACAATGCATGTGAATAACATCTTCAGTGGTGTAGGCAGTAACGTGTTGTGCAAGGAGAACTAGCTTGCAACGCGATTGATCGGGTTTGAGTCCAGCTTTTGCCGAGCTCGTTCTTCTCACTTTTCCCATCACATATCACATTGGAATTTATTTTCAATAAAAATGAAGAAAATGTTCTAAAAGTGGAAGTAAAGTGCCTAACGAGTGTTTAATAATAATACAAGTATTTGTAATTTTAATAAATATAATAATTTACAATATGTTATTATTGCATCCTTTTAATGTATAACAATACTGAGGTGCAAATAGGTCTAGTATGTATCTGCAAGTATAAAGCATAAATAGCATCTAATTATTATTTACACTTAGCATATTGCCAAGAACTGCTACTTTTACATGGTAAATACAATATATCACAATTTTTACTAAGTGTAAACAGCATCTACAGCTATTTGCACTTAGCCCACTGTAAATAGGATCTATTTTTTAACCTTTATTTAACCAGTCAGAGTAATTAATAACAAGTTCTTATTTTCAAAAACAGCCTGGCTAAGAAAGTATTTTAATTCCACTGAAAATAAATAGCCACTGACGTATTCTTCTTACTCAATTGGCAGATCATTTGTAAATGTCAAATTGTAAATTATTATTTTTTTTTTTGCCCATGAGATACCATGAAAATTAATAGCCTATTAGTCCAATAACCTACTGTTCTGCCAGTTTTCACCTGTGATATTATAACAGTGATATAAGAATTAAACTTGTATTGAGTCTTAAGTATGCAGACGGCTTTTTGGCGGGAGCTGTTGCCACGGTGAATCGTTATATCAGAATTAGGGCTTAAGTGCTAATGGGTAATTAATAATTAAAACCCCCCAAAAAAGCCATTAAATTCCATGTGCACCTAAAAAGCAGTCATAATGAGACCCTCCACCATAAAGCCTTAAACTACCAGAAACTGAACCCAGAGAAAAAAACCCTCAGCCAGCTGGTCTCAGAACTGACTTTACAATCCAAAAACCCTAAATCAAATCATTAAAACATCTGATGAATATCTACAACATTGGACAGAAGCAACAGCTCAGCAAAGTAAATTAAAATGCTATCTGTCTCCAAACAGAGAATATAAATTGGCATAAACACAGTGGCAGACCCTAAACTAAGAAAAGTCCTGACCATGTACAGACTCATCAGAAGAAGACAGATTGTGTCCACACTGCACATGATATGAAGTGGAAACAGAACTGCACAACATTTAACAACATGCCCTAATTATACACAAATTAGGGAAACATTCTTCCCCAATTCACAAACCAGCACAAAGACTTCAGGTACAGCAAAAAGGACAAACTGTCATACATTCTGGGAGAAGCCTCAACAAGCTCTAACCTGGCTGCAAGGTACGTCAAGTCCTGCCATGATAAAAGGAGAAGCAGTAGAACAGAACCACAAGTCACAGCCGGAAGAAAACACTGTACAACACACAAACTGACATGACAGGATTTAGTCCTTCTCCTGTCTCTTTATTAAAAATTTTATTAGTACTTTAGTTTTACTGTATACAGATATATAGACTCTATACGATATATAATTCTACTATGTTTATTTAAAAGTGTCTATGCTTTGGTAATGTTAAGATACTTTTTTACCATGCCAATAAAGCTACTTGAATCTTGAATATCAGAGCTCCATGATCATGGCTTTTCTTAGTCGTGGTGCACGTGATAAACTCAGAGTTAACCTACTCAGAGTTGACTGAACTTATATAATTCAGCTATTCTGAACTCAAAAACTCAGTTTCCCATCTCAGATTAAATCAACTCAGAGTTCAAGTTTCAACTAAGAGTTAGTTGGACCTTCTTATTGAAACGGGCCCCATAATGCAATGGAACAACAACAAAAAACTCAACAAAACAGAGTACTATAAAGAATACAAAATAAAACCGGACATACAACATTTTTTATAGAATACAACAGAATATAGCAGAAAATAGAACACAACAGAGAAAAAAGAACAAACAGAATACAACAGAACAGAAGAGAGAACAACAGAATAGAGCACAACATAACAGAACAATAAAACAGAACATGATAGAATTTCATCTTTCACAAATGATCTTTCTTCAGAGATGAAGTTACCACAGATATGGACCACATGCCTAATGATCAGAGACATTTATTTGTTCATTTGGCCTGGACCACGAATAAACAAATCTTTCAGCTACAAGTATAACAGAAACCCCTCAAACACATAAACAAAGCCCTTATTCATCTAACGATGGAATATTTTTGAGGTTATATTGAATTTTGCTAGTACACTGACTCATATGAATAATTCTCAAGCGTATACTGCCGTCAGTCAATCAGCCAGCAGTGGGATCTAACCTGATCTCGCTGCAACACTTGTTAATCAGTCCTCAATGAGAAAATCAGACCTCTGCGGGAACTCTCCCACATCGCGCTGACAACAGCTGGTCCGTGTTCACTCAGCATCTTGCTAATGAGCCACACAGATACATTTATTTCCCTTGTATGGAGTTTGTTTGGATTTGTATCTTTTTACAAGACTAACATAAAGCAGAATGCTCTTCTTTGTTCTATAATGTCTGGGAATTCAATTGTCTCATGTTTACTTACACTGTAGGTTTTATGATGTGTAACCTATTGCGCAACCTGGATGTTCTCCTAATGGGATTTCTGTTGTTTTTTTTATTTCTGCAAACAAACAAGATACCTCATTTTGTGAAGAGTACAAATTATACATGGAATCTGCTTATTTTTAAATGTGAAAAATAATTGCATTAAAGGAACATTTTGTCCAAATATTAAAATGTACTCACCCTCAGGTCATGCAAGATTTAAAGTTTTACCAATGGATCCTCTGTAGTGAATGGGTGCTGTCAGAATGAGAGTCCAAACAGTTGATCAAAACATAATAATCCACAATTAATTAACAGTACACCAGGTAATTAGTTAACGTCTTGTGAAGCAGAAAAAGGCATCAGTGTTTCCCATACATTGATTTATTTGTGGTGACCCACCACAATTTCAACACTGACTGCCACAAATAAACATGTTAACAAGAGCTCATCACATTTCAAAGTTAAAAATATTACATGGGTGTTTTTATATGAATGTATCTTTGAAGGGAACCAACTCTCTTCAGGAAAAGTTGATTAATTTTCATTTCATTTCTCCTATTATGCTTGATAAAGTAGATTTCGCTGTGCTGCTCTGTGTACAACAGTTACAAGGGAAAACGCTGTATTTCTGCCACCCCAAAAGCGCCACCTGCTGGCAGAGAATGAATTTCTGTTCTCAATAAGCCCGTCTGCTGTTTTATTAATACATATATATTTCCCTCTGGGAAAATGCCATCACATGGAGTGTAAGTCTGTGGCAAACACTGATGTGTGTTAGTAAGAAACCATCATTATGCAATTTTAACCTAAAACTGTTGCTTCTGACCAAAATATGATCCATAATACGGCTTCCTCCAGTGAAAAAGATCATCCCATTTTCCTCTCACATCAAAGTCCACCAACATATTTGTTTAGAAATGTTTTCACCTGTAAACTGTGCTAGATCTGTGCATATTTCTCTCCGGATTCAGACAAGACCATTTTATTACTGGAGAAAATATTATGGTAGTGGACGTTAATTGGTGGACTGGAGTATTGTGTATTACTTGTGCATTATTGTGATGTTTTTGTCAGCTGTTTGGACTCTCTTTCTGACGGCACCCATTCGTCTTGGATGACCTGAATTGAAATACAAACACACCATTGATATTAACCAGCTACCAATCATAACTCTACCTGGACACAAATGCAGAGAAATCTTTGAATTCAACACCATCCACGATATTGAGCTCTGTAACTCTCATGAGCAGTGCATCATCCTCCTGCAATACAACACAGAGATTAGACAAGATCATAAATAGTCTTGTTAAATAATCTTGAACTTATCTGCATTTTTATATTACCTGTCATGAGACTGATGGTTTATGGGATTTTCTTTTCTTCAGGAAAAATATTTTTTGTTGTGAAGACTGGAGCACGAAACTGCTTTTACTTCTTGATATGCTTTATATAACACTTCTCAACTATTCTCATTGTAAAGATTTTCACTCTGACTCAGCTTTGGATGTTCAAACACAAACAAAACCTTCATTAACCGTCATATTGATCTTCCCCACAGGCTGCCAGTTTAAAATAACTCACAGAGTGCCATCAGTCACCAACCAACAATTCTATTCTAAATCATTTAATGCGACTGTGTAAATATTTGTGCTAAGGAGGGCCCTCAAAGAGTTGGATTCATGCTTGTCATGAACATTTCAGAGAAACAAGGAGAAACTATAACTATAAATGGCAAGTCTAAATAAGAAAAGTTTTAAGACTAGTGCACAAAATCTCAGATGTTGAAAAGAAATGTCATTGTTAAAATGGAAACATGCTGCTCTCTAGTGTTGAGTATAAGAATTATCATCACAGTCTTCGCTGGTTCAGATAACCTTGAACTGCATGGAGTTTAAATTATTCTAGGTGATATGAGAGAATCTCAGCACTTTACCACATTTTCTTAAGTAAATTTAATGGCACTTTATAATACATACATGTCATGATGCTGATCACTTACCTTTCTCCTAAACATGGTTTTGAAGAATTGTAGTATAAAGGGTTCAGGATTTAAACAAATCCCAAACCGTATGAACGAAAAATCTTTGCAATCACTGCTAATACAAAATAAAACCAAGTAGTAACTGATTTACAGCATCTTAATATGAACTTTTTAAGCTTTGAAGCAATACTAAGTAAAGTGTGGCGCTCTAGCGGTTATTAAACAGAACTACACGCATCACGCGGAAGAACATGAAGTGACCGGAACTACTTCTCTAGGTTTATGTCTATGGCGATTCACGCAGGTATGTGTTACTCCGCAGCGGTGACGACCCGAACAGGCTACAATAGTCCAAAAATAATCACTTATTATAAATGTACAATAGTGATCTGGGAAAAGACAAAACGTCAGTTTGGTGTATAAATTTATGATGTACTCGCTCACTATATTTAGCAAATTTAGAAGACAAAATTACATAGTGGGGCTTTAAGGCCATGTCTTGTTTGCAACAAACCCTGACTACATGTTTGTAAAAAAACAAATCCATCATTAAGGCATTTTAACTTCAAACCAATGCTTTTGGCCAAGAACTCCATAATCAATAACACTTCCTCCTGTGAAAACCTCCATATGCTTTTCTCTCCCAATTCAGCAGAGAACTTTTTCACTGGAGAAAGCAATATGAGGACAGAGAACTAACAGAGGTCTTAATGACTGATTTGTTTATTACAAACACAGCTTTCTGCTTCACAATTAAGGAAAGGCAGTCATGTGGATTACTGTGATGTTTTATCAGCTGTTGCTTCTGACAGCACCAATTCACTGCAATGGATCCATTGGTGAGCAAGTGATATATTTCCTCAAATCTGCTTCCAGAAACAAACTCATCTACATCTTTGATGGCCTGAAGGTGAGTACATTTTAAGCAACTTATTATTTTTGGGTGAACTATTTCTAAGAAAAACCCAAAATTTATAAAATAGATTATTACTAATGGTTTTCTTAAATTAACGGGTTTGCTGCAACCAGCTGCGATCCCATTCATTTCTGTCTGTTGTCTGAGGTTTTTCTTTCCGGCTCTCTGACTTTTGCGATCAGCTTTGCAAGAGTGTTTTTGTGCTCCTCCTCTTTCCTTACAGACTGACTCTCTGAAAGAAAAATGTAATTCATTTCATCCATTCTTCAAGTAAAACATATGCATTACAAATATGCATTTTCATGTCACAGAAAGACATATGTTTTGCTCAGTTTAGAGAAAGGTCGTCCAAACTACCAGTATAAACTAACCAATATATAACATTATATAACATTTCAACAAAATATAATTTACAATAAACAAAAATTAATTTCACTAACGTTACATACATTATTGTAGGAGATTTATATCATAGGCTCTTTTATAAATTGTCACTAACCGACAGATTTTCCTAACAGCTGTCCATATGTTATTTATTTACCTGTATATTGCTTTATATAGTTTCATAATGTGTATGGAGTGAGTTTTGGTTCTTTATTACATGCGAGAAAATAAAAGATCTGAGAGAAAAAAAAAAGGTTGAGAGAAAAAGTTATCACACTGATAGCAAAAAAACATTTCATGAGAGAAAAAAGAATATTTGAGAGAAAAAGTTTTCATGCCAATAGCAAAAAATAATAATATTGAGACTAAAAAAAGTTTTGAGAGAAAGTATTTTCTCATAGAACATAAAAAATATACATTTGAAATTTTTAAAATTATTTCTGAGAAAAAAAATCTCTCTCAAAATACTTTGAAAAAAACTCTCAAATATATATGTTTTGCTATCAGTGTGAAAATATTTTCTCTAAAAAAAAAAAGTGTTTCTCTCGAAACGCTTTTCTTTGCTCTTGATGCAATTTCTTGCTCTCGTGTCAGGATTTTGCTTTCACTGTGAGAATTGTGTCATGGGCGGGGCCACGTTCCTATTGGCCAGTCGGGTGAGCATCGTCTCGTCTTGGGAGTCGAACTGATTCATAACACCACTGTTCGGTTCACCTGCATAGATGCCGCCTCTGCCTTATGGCTAGTTAAGTTGAGCACAGACACTCCAATGTTTGGGTAAGATGATGACACACAGCTGGCTGAGCAAGTTCAGTATCACTGAAGATTAAACATTAAAAAATAGCACTCATATTCATGAATGAACGTGTATTATATTATTTGCTTGCTAATCGCTAGTAAAGCTAACCAGCCATCATGCTAGGGAAACTTGCAAACTCACCTGGTTTATACTATGTTTAAATCAAATGCCAAATTAATGTTTTGATTTAGATAGTTTCACGCCTTATTTAGTGAGTAGTGAGCTAGTTTCTACCTTTGCACTTGCTAGCCTCAAAGCACCTGAAGAGTAACTGCTTGTTCTTACAACCTCCCGCACAACTTTCAACTAACGTTAGTATGCATGGAAGGTGGCAACCCTACAACTAGCTAACGTTAGACAGTGATTGACATACCGTTTGAAAGATTTAAAAGAAAAAATAATTACCATGACAGTACAGGCACAAACATATTTGTGGGTTGCTAATGTAAGAGTTAGTCCTAGACCTGCAATTTACCTTGTCAGCTCTAGACCTCAGCTAGATGGTAAAAAATATTTAGAATAAGCCCCGTGTAGCTGAGTTTGCGAGCTATACATGCAGTGTAGCTAAACATTTGCAATTAATTTGGCATTTGATTTAAACATAGTATAAACCAGGTGAGTTTGCAAGTTTACCTAGCATGATGGCTGGTTACTAGCAATTAGCAAGCACATAATATAATACACATTCATTCATGAAAATTAGTGCTATTTTTTAATGTTTAATCTTCAGTGATACTGAACTTGCTCAGCCAGCTGTGTGTCATCATCTTACCCAAACATTGGAGTGTCTGTGCTCAACTTAACTAGCCATAAGGCAGAGGCGGCATCTATGCAGGTGAACCGAACAGTGGTGTTATGAATCAGTTCGACTCCCAAGACAAGACGATGCTCACCCGACTGGCCAATAGGAACGTGGCCCCGCCCATGACACAATTCTCACAGTGAAAGCAAAATCCTGACACGAGAGCAAGAAATTGCATCAGGAGCAAAGAAAAGTGTTTCGAGAGAAACACTTTTTTTTTTTTTGAGAAAATATTTTCACACTGATAGCAAAACATATATATTTGAGAGTTTTTTTCAAAGTATTTTGAGAGAGATTTTTTTTCTCAGAAATAATTTTTAAAATTTCAAATGTATATTTTTTATGTTCTATGAGAAAATACTTTCTCTCAAAACTTTTTTAGTCTCAAATATTATTATTTTTTGTTATTGGCATGAAAACTTTTTCTCTCAAATATTCTTTTTTCTCTCATGAAATGTTTTTTTGCTATCAGTGTGATAACTTTTTCTCTCAAACTTTTTTTTTTCTCTCAGATCTTTTATTTTCTCGCATGTAATAAAGACACATTTCTAACTCCATACATAATGTTGAGTGTAAATCAGATGACAGGAGCTCGATTTGACGAATCAAATAAAATCATCAAGAGGTAAAAAAAACCATCTAAAGTTATAAATATGCATTTGATTTCTTATATGGATTTATTAATCTGTGTAGAACTTATATAACTTATATCAAGATTGAAAACAACGTTTAAAGGAATAAACTTACTTTAATGTTCTTCTGAGGTAAACACTGCAACTTTATGATGACTCCCGCGTCAACACGGAGCATACCACATGAGAACTGCAGGGGAATCGTATCCTAAAACATTTGATTGTTGATCATAATAAGAGCATTATTATGAAGTGATAATTTATTCGTATAATTATCATCGCGTATGGTAGAAATTGAAAAGTTGTCTAATATTGCGTTTCTTTATTCCGTGAGTACGTTTCGTCGATGGAACTTTCCACAGCGTTGCGTTACATTCGCACGCGGAACCAAAAACACGTCCACGGTGTCCCAGCGGAACAGTTACCGTGTAACATCAGTGTCTACATGTGAATCTTTGGCGTGATCGTAAGTCCGTTTTGAGTTTATGATAATACCTTTTTTTCTGCCTTATGGAATATTTTAAGGATCTGTTTAACGTTGATATGTTGAAGTATGACTCAGAAGTATTGAGAAATTAGGATCATACCGTGTGTACTTTTGTAAGAATCATATGTTCATGAAGAAAATAATTTAACAGAATTTTATACTTATTTTATGTCTTTTGCAATGCAGTTAAAATGTTATATTTTAATTAAATAATTGGTGCTTATATTTGTGTACAAGGCAAATAATGATACGTACAGTACTGCATAATCTTTAGGAATTTATGTATGTACAATTATATTACTTTAAAAAAAACATGATCATTTAATAATTATCTTTTTTGTAAAAATAGAAGTGGAATCATAACATCATGTGGTGCCCCCTTGCAGCAATTATTGTCTGCACATTTGACCCCTCAATAGTTATATATAATATTGAGTCCATCTTTGTCACTCTCAAGTGTCCGTTATGTTCACAATACTATGATTTCATTTTTTATGCATTCCTATATGGCGACCTCGGTGTGGTTCATTATATGTGTTTTGATGGTACACAGAAGGGGTTGTTTGCATGAAATCTGGCCATGAAGCGGTTGTACATCGGCGGTCTTGGTCACACAGTGTCCGAGAAGGACCTCAAAGACAGATTTGGAAAATTTGGGGATGTGTCAGATGTGGAAATCGTTACAAGGAAAGATGAGAATGGTAAGAATTCTATTAAAAAAAATACATCTATTAAAATGCAAACCGAATTCAATGTAATATTTCTATTACATTAACTGGGTACCTGTTAAATGTTATTCACAAATGCACAATATCTTTCTGATCTTTTTGCAGGAACTCCTCTGAAAACATTTGGCTACATCAACATAAACATCACAGATGCTGAATACAAAAGATGTACGTATAGTTATTTAATAAATTGCCAAGCTATTTAATAAATAGCTATTTAATAAATTCTCTCTTGCTTTCTTTGTCATGATGCAAATCAATCTGTACATTTGCTTTTTTATACAGGTGTAGGCATCTTAAATAAATCCACATGGAAAGGTGGAACCTTGCTTATTCAGTTGGCAAAAGAAAGCTTTCTACACAGGTAAAAACTTTCTTCAACAAGTCAATATTTTGTTACTTATATATACACACACACACGCACACGCACAGATTCTGTATTGCTTTTTTTTTTTTTTTTTAAAGACTTGCTGAGGAACGACAGCAGCTGGTTGAAAAGGCCAAGACACCAAAGATCATCCCTCAGGAGAAATTAGTGGATTCGTTTAAAGCGGCCGGCGTTGAGAATTTCCACATGAAAGCTGCCGTTCCAGGAACTGAGATTCCCGGCCATAAGGTCTGTGTGATTTTCTTTTGCTAATAACTTTTGTCCAGTTGTAAAAATGGCCCAGATGCTGATTTAACATTGGTTTCGTGTTTATCCACTTTTCCAGGATTGGGTCGTGAGTAAATTTGGGAGGGTACTTCCTGTCGTGAATCTGAAGGGTAAAGGAAAGAACAAGATATCCTTTTCCATGTCAGAAATTCTTGGAAGATTTACTGAAAAGAATTGACACAGATATGCTTGCAAGTGCACTTTTGCTTGGAGGAACAAGTCATTGAGATGTTCGTAATCCAAACTAAATTAGTTTTTATTGGAACATACTTTTTTTTTTTGTTTATTTTATGTCCTCATCTCCCTTTCTTTTCTGCTGACATTGGCTTTTTGTAATGAAGTGCCAACTTTTTTAAAATATTTATATCTGGTATCATTATGAAGAGCAGAATCACAATAAATCAATAATATAAAACTACCTAATTTTGCTTAATCGCAATATATAATCAACGCAGTTAATAGTGTTCACAGTCTACTTGATTATGTGTCATTTGTAACTAACTGCATGATTCTTACTGTACATTTCTGTTATAGTCACCACTAATAACGTACTCCTAAATATGTCGAAACTTGAAATTTTCTGTAAAGCTGCTTTGCAACAATTGGTATCGTGAAAAAAGTGCTATACAAATAAACTTAAATAGTATTGAATCATCATAGTTTCAATGTAATTCAATATCTACCCTTAACTCTTGAATACGTCTTTAAGTATGATCCATCCAAGCACTGCCACAACATCAAGAGACTGGAGACTGTGGATGACGTCACGTCAGTGTCCAAGCTGACATGGGAGATTAAAGGTGGAGATGATGAAATCAGTAAGAAGAGGCGAGGGGAGTTTCCTAAACAGAACACGTGCCCCAAAAAATCCAAAATAGACTTGAGTTTGTTTCTTAGTAATTTGGCTCAAAGAAATGGAATGAATGCGGCTGCCACTGGAAACAAAAACAAAGTGGCGATCCAACAAAATGGACTGTCTCCTGCAAAGAAAGGAAAACAAAAATCAGTTCGTGTTTTCGACAACGACTCTGACACTGAAGATGAAATCAGAATGTTGGTTGCTCAAGAACATTTGAAGAAGCCTAAACAGATCTCCATGGAGGATGACGACGACAACCTGGAGGTGGTGGGAGATGATTTTGTCGTCAAGTCTAATGTTGTCTGGGGTGGAGTGGAACAAGATGACGTGAAAATGTCCCTACTGACTTCAACAAAAGACGATGAGGACTATGATTCTGCGGACACTGATGAAATACTCACTCGGAGAAAGACCCAAACACAAGTTGAATCTGCACCTGTTACTCAAGATTCCCCAACAGGATCCAGTAAAAACCAGTCCGCATCTGAATCTGATGATGGGAGCTATGAGGCAGATGATGATGACGATGATGATGATGATGTTAGTGTTGATTCTGATTATGAAGCCATGATGGGAAACTGCTACCGTTTAGATCTTTCCCTAGCAGACTTGGAGCAGCTAGCTAAAAAAGCAGAGGTGATTTCAGATGATGAAAGTGTAGAAGAATCCAAAGGCGAAGCCAAGACCCCAAGTGCACCACCCAAAAAAACTGGCAATAACCCAGAAGATATTCTCGCTTCTCTTCTTGGAGACGACACCCCTGAGAAAGAAAGTAAGAAGAAGAAGAATCAGGTCAACACTGTCTCTCTTCCTGCTTTCATTGGAACGAAGGATCTCTTTGGAGATCCTGAGCCAAGCCTGAAAAGAGTCGCTCCAAATATAGACAGTGAATCTCCTAAAAGACTCAAACATGACCTGAAATTGAAAGAACAAAGCATCCCAGAAGATAAGCAGTCTTCAAACCGTCGATCTCAACAGAAATTATCCACTTTAAATGTACAAACAGCCTCAAAAAAACTTGAAAATAAAGCGTCCATCTCAAAAGAGGATTCTTCTAGTGAAGAATCAGAAAGCAGTGATGATGAAGAGGTCTTCACTTCTAAGACATCTTCAGCGTCACAATCGGTAATCCCTGAAACCGAACTAAAGACTGTTAGCTCTAATTCAAAGACTCCAGTCAAACCCAATCAGACGAAGACCTCCAGATCCTCCAGCAGTGACTCTTCTAGTGAAGAATCAGAAAGCAGCGAGGAAGAAGATAATGAAGATAGTGCTGGAGTTTTGACTTCTAAAACCCCTTCAGTTGCACAATCTGTAAAAACCATCTCTAAAACCAAACTAAAGACTGTTTCCTCTAACACCTCAAAGACACCAGTCAAACTCAAACTCAAACTCAATCAGACAAAGTCCTCCAGCAGTGACTCTTCTAGTGAAGAATCAGAAAGCAGCGAGGAAGAAGATCATGCTAAAGTCTCCATTTCTAAAAGGTCTTCAGCATCACAATCAGCGAAATCCGTCCCAGAAACTGAACTAAAAACGAGTAGGTCTAGTAACTCAGTCAAACCCAAGCAGATGAAGCCCTCCAGATCCTCCAGCAGTGACTCTTCTAGTGAAGAATCGGAAAGCAGCGAGGAAGAAGATAATGCTAAAGCCCTCGCTTCAAAAACATCTTTAGCAACACAATTGGCAAGAACCATCCAAGGAACTGGACTAAAAAGTGTAAGCAATAATAACTCCGTCAAACCCCAGCGATCAAAGACCTCCAGATCCTCCAGCAGTGACTCTTCTAGTGAAGAATCGGAAACTAGTGATGATGAGAAGTCTAGAACTCCGACAAAAGATTCTAAATCTTCCAGTTCAAAGAACGTTCAGGAGAATGTTGTTTCACATCAAACAGTTCTTCACCCAACTTTGATAGATGGCAAGAAACAACAGCAGGACAACCAAAAACGTCTTGCGGCACTGGAGCAACGACAGAAAGAAAGCGAGCAACAGAGGAAACTCATTCAAGGTGCTCTGTCGAACGTGGTGAGTAGAGGTAGTCCAAGGTTTGAAGTATTTTAAGCGAGGATGCACAATGAATCAGTAAAATGTTGGTTTTTAGGATGTTTTTAGAAATACTTTTTCTTTTTATTTAAAAGTATTATTTGTATCGTATATTTGTTAGTTTTCATGCTTGTTACTTCTGTGAACATTTAACTCTTTTAAAAAGTTAATCTATTGTACTGTACATTTATAATGCTGTGATGCTTAAATTCAAGTGTAGAATTTAGAAAAAGTAAAGTAGAGTTTTATTTTTAATTTTTTCCAAACAAAATAGTTTCAAATTTTAACATTGGCTATTTCTTATTTGATGCCATTATTCATAAATTAAATTGTAAAGAAAAATCCTGCACCGTACCAAGGCTTGCAAAAAATTTAAAATAGAAATGTTTACGATTTTTCGGTCACTTGATCTTCATCATAATTATGTAATTAAAACTTTGCTAATCGTAAATACATATTTTAGTTTTGTAAACTTTAGTTTTTGTCTCTGTTGGCCTTTGTGTTTTTAGTATGTTCTCATTAAGTGAAGTTCATTGATTTATTGTTAAATAAATTAATTCTTCCGTTATTATTGGCTTATCTGTATTGGTCTAAATTTTAATATCGTGTTACAAATTCAAAGTCCTGAATCATTGAAAATGTAAATGGTCTAGTATTGTTTTGAATCTTTTAGTGTTACTTAGTCTTAAACATGATGTTTTTCAGGATGCGGTGAAAGTGGACAAAAGCAAACACATTGTGTTTGATTCTGATGATGATGATGATGAAGAAGAAGAGGATAAAACCACAAGCAGACCAGAACAACCACCAACAAACTTGAAAAAAAGCCTCTTTGAGGATGATTCAGGATCTGATGAAGATCAACAAACGTCCGAAGAAAAGGCAAATATGGGCCAAGTTTGGAAATTGGAAGTTTATTTTCTTGAATTCTTTGATTTGTTCTTCATGTTTCCATCATAATTCCACAGAAGAACAACCAGCCAGGTGGCAGCAAACTGTTTGACAGTGAAGATGAAGACGATGGTTCTGAGGATAAACGCTTCCAAATCAAGCCCCAGTTTGAAGGCAAAGCTGGACAGAAGGTTTGGATTGAGAGTCTTTATCAGGATCGAGAGAGATTTAGAGTTTGTTTGGTTTCTCATTCATCTGTCCTCATCTTTATTTCAGCTCATGGAGCTGCAGGCCAGATTCGGAACCGATTCAAGATTCCAGGTCGATTCTAGATTTCTGGAAAGCGATGGTGAGCCTGAAGATCAAGGTAGTTTATTTATATTAACTATATTCTTGGGTTTCATTGTATTTGGAAAGAATTGTTCACCTGTTACTAATATTTCAGATGAAGCGGCTCCAGAAAAAGATGCAGAAAATGAACTTCTTGAGGAGAAAAATAAGAGTCTAGACATCCTCCAGAGCATCTTAAACACCAACATACAACCACCAAACACCAGAAAGGGAAAGATGTTCAAGTATGCCGACTTTGGATGTTCTTTGAGCATTTTTTGCTCTTTTAACTTGTTTTTCAAGGTTTATGTTTGGCTTTGCAGAGATGTTTCCAGCCTGCATTACGACCCGACACAAGAAGAGCACACTGCTTTTGAAGCCAAGACAGAGGAACCGAAGAAAGAGAGGTATTACATCAACTTATTTAGGGATTTTAGACTCGTTGTGACTTGGTTAAACATTTGTGTTTTTGTTGCTGGACAGCAAAGCGGCGAGACGAAAGAAACGCATAGAGGCTGAAAAACTCCCTGAGGTTTCTAAGGACGTTTACTTTGACATCTCGGTGGATCTGAAGGAGGTCTTTGGGACGTCTAAAGAAATCCAGGAAGAGAAGGAAACCGTTTCATGGGATAAAGAGGAAGAAGATACAGGAGATCTAATGAAACAGATGGAGGTTTCCTTCACTTCTAATGTAGAAGCAAATGAAGATACTTCAGGTGGTTTCAAGTTCTCCTTCTTTGAAGAAGACACAGCTGCGGAGACGACCACTAAAACAGGTGCACTGATCATTTATGTCATTTTTCATTGTAGTTAAAATATTGGGAGTCCCTTTGCAGGATTGGTTTTTCAAACATTTTCATTTAGGATTTTCATATATTTATTTATGCCTTTTTTTTATTTTTTATCTTACCTTATTATATCGTGTTGGAGTATAACATAATAATTTTTTTGCTAATCAGATGAGTACAAAATCGAGACTGTAAAAGGAGCCAAGTTCTCTTGGCAAGCAGACCCTCGTTTCCAGGACAGCAGTTCAGACGAGGAAGGAGTGGACGAGGTTGAAGAGGACCAATCCGCTTCCAACAAAATCAACGAGTAATTCTGTTATCATTTAAACTATAATGTATTTATGAATCATTTACAGTTAGTGCTTGGTTGCACAAGGGATGTATCACTAGAAACATTTTTACATGCCAAACCAGCTTAAATGTATTGAGTTTCCTTAAAAGATAATAACAAAATCCGCTGATTAGTCAATATCGAAAATACTGATGGAAAATCTTGGATACTAAATTTACGTTTAGGATTATTATGTAAAATACAGAAATGTTCAAATGAAATAAGTCCCTAATCAAATAGTTTTCATTTTCTGCAGGGAACCGGCAACATCAAAAAAGACCTTTTTCTTTTTCTATCAAAATGACGAGCGGTTAAAAGGTGAGATTTAAACCATTCCTCTTGACAAATCAAAACATTCATGATCAATTAATCAATCACTAATAACCACGTTTTTAAATGCTCAATCAAGCCTGTGTGTGAGGTTTAATTCAAATCGATTTTTAAGGTTATTTTTGTTTTTTTCTATCATTTTTCCTGCTTTCTTTTCAAACACTCTGTGTACAAATCTCTTTTCTCCAGAGGGGCCAGGAATGTTTTGTAGAAGTATAAAATTACAGGACCAGAGGGACGCCTGGGAAGAGAAGAGGACGTCGCTCAGAGAGGTACCACAGATCTCAAAACTGATTTATATGGAAAATGATTAATAAAAAATCCTAATTTCAGTTCAACCAAAGCTAAACGTTTCATTATCCCTCCTACTAAAATATGAAGTAATCTGTAAATGCACTAATAGTTTGTGCATATTATTAAAACACAAAATTTTATGCTTTAGCTTCTAACTTATAGCGAATTCCTAGTTGAACTGATTTTCGAAATTGTTTTGTGACGTTTAAAAGTACTGAAATCTGGTTTGCATTTTTTTATTGCATGAATTAAAGCTGGTTTTCGTCCCAACAGGAGTGTCGCAAGAAACACAGAGATGCCAAAAGACGCCAGAGGCCTTCGCTGAAGACCTAAACAATTTCAAGTATTCAAAGACATTTCTTTACAAGGAAGATGACCAGTTTTCAGAGACATTTTTGCCTATTCTGTTTAATAGATGTAATTTATTATTCAAAATGACAGTATCTAATGCATATTCTCTTTGTATGATTGAAATGATTTGAGAGAATAAATGCTGGTTTGTACCACTAGAGGGTGGAGTGATAATACTTTCGTGACCGTTACAGTTGGCTTTAGTGTTTGTTTTCATTCCCTGCTCACTTTCTCCAAACCACAGGATCAGCCCACAAAGTTGTTTTCTAGAAAATCTACTCCGTGCTTTCTACATGTTTGCACGTGCCACATTAAAGCTCTTTTAGTAAATATGTTTTGCACATGAAAATGCTAACTTTTTTTGTTATTTGTTGGCGATTCTTGCATGTAGGCGCTCAGAAAAGACACGGTGTCTGCACAGTGTCGACAGCTACGAAGCCTTTTTAAATTTGGGGAGAAAATGCATGCATTTGTATGCGCAAAATTAATTACAAAAACTCATCAGCCTTGTCCTAGATAAAGTCAAGTCAATGTCAAGTCAAGTCAGCTTTATTTATATAGCGCTTTAAACAAAATACATTGCGTCAAAGCAACTGAACAACATTAATTAGGAAAACAGTGTGTCATTAATGCAAAAGACAGATAAAGGTAGTTCATCATTGAATTAAGTGATGTCATTTCAGTCCAGTTTAAATAGTGTCTGTGCATTTATTTGCAATCAAGTGATATTTGATCTAGTGATATTTGACCTCTGGTGTTTATTCTTACCCTTATCTGCAGACTCAAGCAGTTTCCACTAACTAGGGCAGAAGGTTAACTGAAGCCTTTACTATTACTTTACTCTTATGCAAACATCCAAAAATGCTTAAAGATTTAAAGTTATACATGAATGTTTTGATAACAGACATTTTTGTCATTTTTGAAATGTGTGTTTAATATATGAAATGCATATATTGTAAGAATTTAGGTTCAAATTCGCATATGTACAGGTAAAAAAAAAAATAAATTATATATAATATACATACATACACGCACATATATTTTAGGTATTGTGACGGTTCACTTTTTTAGCATTTGTAAGCATTTTTTGGATGTATTGTAGTTCAAATTAATGTTTTGGATGAATTGTAGCATGTCTCACTTATAACGCAATTTTTATTAGACCATGACATTTTTTAAGTCACTCAAGCTCAGGCCAGTTGGCAGTAAATGTGTTTTAACATAAGCCTGTGCAAGGGTCAATAATGAAACGTGCAGTCGCTCAAGGAGCAAAAATCTTGCACTGTTATTTTCGTCTACTGATGAAACCCTTAATAAATCTACAGGATCCATTCAGCTTTCCCCAGCTATCATTGTGTGTGTATGTTTTCAAGTATATCATTGTACCATTGACTCTTTGCTTGATTGACGGTGGTTTTGATCACTATAGGCAGAACTGCACGTATGGGGTTCTGAACCATAGTCATGAACACTGTGTTCTCTGCGTAAACAGGACGCTGTGGTTTCCGATTTCACTGTGACATCACAGCTGTGTGTATAGCTCATGAAGGAATAAAGCAGCTGTTCTTCAGTGACACAAGTCCCCCAAAACTGCCATTTTGTGTTACTGAGTCCTGTTTTTGGCCATAAACTTTGGGTTTTTTTTTTTTTGCTGGAACTTTCTATATTTAAAAAAGGGGGCTTTGTCATGATGTTAATATGTTTTGAGTCATTATTAAGCATGTTGCTAAAGCTAGGATGTTAGAGTTAGCATGTTGCCAATGGGTTTTTAAAAAAAAGTGTTATTCTGGTTTCTAAATATTGCTTGTTCATTCTTCAATGTGTGTTTGTGTGAGTTTTTACTCGCTTTTCAAAAAACGTAAGTTAACTTAAATCACTAGGTAAATTAATAACACCTCTCCTCAACAAAACACACGATCTGAGGGATAATTAATGTTCCTATCACAAATGTACAAGATTTGAGTTGCTATGTGATTCTGTGGAGATAAGAAATTTGATGTTGTTCCTCCCCACATAAAAAAATATTATAGTAATTTATAGTGTTTTTGAAACGTATAGTAAAGTACTTGAATCACTTTGTTCTGGTTATATAGCAACCACACTAATATAAAAAAAATTACTTTACCCAATGCTTCAAGCTTTTAGTTTTCTACAGCTATAGCGTATAATATACTAAACTACACTACAGTTTACTGTAGTAAAAACTAAAGTATATTACAGTATGTATTACAGTTTATCAGTTCACTATAGTAATACTACAGTATGCTGTAGCATTCATTTGCAAAGTGCTGTAAATACTATAATATATACAGTATAGTACACTTGATTATGGTATGGTTAAAAAACTTACTATAAATAACTAGTATTTTTTCATGTGGGTTAGATTAGCATTTGGTGTCTTCATCTGTTAAAGCACTAGTAACAGATGTTTTCCTAAAAAGCTAGCAATTAGTCCTGTCTGTAAGTTGAAACAGTTATGTAAAACCAATTTTGGTTCTACGAACTGTCTTTATTTACGAAAGCCTCACATTTAGGGTTTGTGATGCTAGCTGTAATGCTAATGTGTGAATTGGGGGATGGTAAGCAAAAGCAGTTCTTCATTCTCCATTTTAACATTAACTGAGGACAGTCTCCTTTAATTTTAAAGTCTCATTCTTGTTTTGTTCCCCCCCCCCACTAGTTTAACGTATGTTAGAAAAGATTAGCAAGCTGTTTGACAGATATGAACGAACACTGGTTGTTCTTACGACATAGGGAGGCTATTTCTGAGCGGGAAGGAACCAGAATGTGTGCTGGTATTAAATATTTACATTTTACTCTGTAAATTCCTGTCATAGTGGGAATAATTTCCACAGTTACCTGCTCCTAATGCCAGCTCAGAAAGACAAAAGTCATGTGGCCAGCCTGCATCTGACTAGAATAACAGCCCTTCCCCCAAATGACACACTGTGCCTACAAGTGCAAACTGAGAGGTTTTACAAACATATCGAGCTGCTTTAGACTTCATATCTTATATAAATACACAAATTGTGGATATTCTTTCACCAAAATATTAGCTTTGGCATTGCTGGAATTTAATGATTGATTTAAAGCTGCAGTCTGTAGCAACAGATGCTATTGTGCAAGATTTTCAATGATCGGTCATGCGTTAACTCAACAACAACAAAAAAAAAAAAAACTAAAAAGTCAGTACTTTTCCATACTTAAAGGTCTTGTGTGTTTTTCACCCCAAACACTCCTCCCTCTGTTCCTCAAATCCCACCCCGTCCTGCCTCCCAACTTCTCAAAGAGGACTTGTTTGGATCTCTAACTAGTAACTATTACTGTACTGTTCACATCCAAGCGTAGGGCTCGGATAACAGCAGCGTCATCCATGATAGGACGGCGCTAATATGAGAGGCTGTCATCAACGGCCATTTTAAAGGCTTCCTGCCCTCTGATTGGCTGTTGCTTTGGCTAATCAGGTTAGTGTGTGGCAGGCAGGGGAAATCAAAGTACCCCCCCTTCCAACCCCCCTTTGATTTACACAAACACAAAAAAATGAGCTATGGGACAAAATATAAAAAAGTAGGAATTAACGGGGATGTGTCGACTGGCACTAAAATTAGCAGTGTTTCAATATGCTTGTTGCAGCAGGATGAGGTTTATTTACTCAAAGGCGTATAGTTAGTTAAGGGGAGTGCACTGTACGGGTGGATCTTGTTGCACAGTAAAAAAAAAAGTGTCTTAATTTAAGCTTCAGTCCTCGGTTTCATGTGTAGCCTATGTGCTGTGTAGTTCACAATGGAAAAACTCATTCTTGAAACACAAGAGGATGATTTTTGTGAAAAAAGTTGTACTGAATGTTTGTGTTAGAGATGCAAACAGTGTGTTCCAGAAGTTTGAGACTACTAGTAAAAAGTCTTCTATTTTGCATAGTTTTCATGATTAATCATGTTTAAACCATATAATTTATATTTAAAAAATGCATTGAGTTAGAATTTAGTTTAGTTTCTTTGTGTTTTGTAATATTTTTATTTATAGCTGTGATTACAGTAAATCTAGTAAAGATACTCAAACTTTTTACTACAAAAGACCAAAAATTGAGGGATGTGAGTTGAAATGTTGCATTATGTCAAATGGTATTATTGTATTTGTAATTTTTGTAGGTAGTGGTAATTGGTAGTGGTAATATACATTTTTTTGTTGTATTAAATCTCAAATTCTCTACATTTCCATGCAAAAAAATTAAAAAGAAAAGAATTATGATCACCCATGTACATTTTGGGGGTTTTACAGTAAGGTTTCATAAATGTTACTTTATAATTTTACTGTAAATATTACAACAAGTTAGTTTGTAAGCATTTAAAAGTGTTGAAATGCCTTTAAATTGATGCTGATTTACTGTGCAGAAATCATATTCTGACTGACTTTAAATAACTGTTATGATTGTAATAAAGCATCTGTTTCCTGTGGAAGACATTAGATGAGTCATTTCGAAAACGCCTTGAATATCCAGGAGCCACCCAAAATAATACAGACACTGGTCTGTTAGGGAAACCATTTACAGTAAAACTAGTTAGCGAGCAGTAATGCACAAAAATATTTTGATTTACTTTACATATGCAAAGTAAATGTTCTCCAACCATGATTTAATTGTATTTTGCCATTTAAAGTTACTTTCTCAATGCAATACTGTGTTGTGGTTTCGCTATATGCAGTTGCTAAGATGTTCTGAAGGTTTTTAGCATGTTGCTACCTGAACCATTTTTAGCTCTGTAGATATGGCTCAGGCCAAATCAAACTAAATCTGAGGAACAGTATGCTTCCCTTAACACTGCCTAGGAAAACACCTAAAAATACGAAGGATTTACCTAACAATACTGTTGATGCCGTCAGATTGTCTTCTTGGAATCAAAGTGGTTAATTTAAAGAAGTGAGAATCACATCCATAAAATGACATCAAGCATAACTGCAGCATGGGTACAGTCACAGGGAGAAACCAAAATGGCAGTGTTGACACGACAGTCGTATTGTTACACAACATTTATTAATTTATTCATGTTCTTTTGGTTATTGAAAATAACAAATTTTTTTTTCTTTTTGGAAAATATAATAAAATAGATCTAAAACATGAGAACATAAAACTAGAAATGTTACAGTATAATTACAGTAGAAACATTACAGTAGCATTTTTTTATTAATTCATCACGATTATTTTAAATATATATATTAAAATACACAAACACTTAACAAAATTAGTCCATTTAAAAATAAGTCTGAAAATCTAAAAAAATAAAAGCTAATTAAAAATAGGATACATTTTTTCTATGGATTTTTTTTTCTTACAGTGTATCAATAATTGTAAAATAACTAGTCTTGTTGTAATGTATAAAGGCTACATACAGTACTTGGATATCTATGTTTTATTTAAAGTCATATCAAAGTTTTTTTTAATCAGTGTTCATCATCAAACTCTCAATCTAATAAGAAGATATTTAATCGGGGATTCCCAAAGATCAACAATTTATTCCTCTCTGACAATGAAAAACCCCATTTTACTTTCAGAAGCTGGTGCATTTCTGACAAAAACAGTCCCGCTGATCCAACACCAGCCCTAAAAACTGCTTCAGGCTGACAGAGACAGATCATCGGCATGAAATGGGGCCATTTCTGTCGCATGATTTGCTCAATATTGAGGGTAGGAGGCACTTTATTGTTAGAGACGTCTGTGAAGGAGAGGAGAGGAGAGGATATAGAGGGAAAGGGAGGGGGCGTAAAACATGAAGCACAGCCTTTGGGCCTGTTAGGCGATTAAGCTACGTGCGAGAGCAAGAGAGTCGATTGGGATTGAGTGTTCTCTTATATCATTATCTCGCTGAGTAATCCTGCTTGCAGTGTCTTTGGCAGCGGGGGAAGGGAACGGACCCACATTCACAACCTATGGGTCTTGCCTTCACCTTATCTGCTGCATTGCTCAATGATGCTTTTGTTGCTTTTTTAGAAAAATAGACCTTGTTTGCTCTGCACTGAATGTTGTTCAGCTAAAGTCATTCACATTTACATCTATATGTATTTGACAGACATTTTTGTCATTGGGTTGAGTCATTCACAGTGCATTCAAGCTACTTGTTCGTTAGCAGTTAGCATTAACTGTTAACAGGAAAATATTCTTAAAATGCCAAATTCATTGAGTTAAACAATATGGTACTGTTTGCCATGCTGAGAAAATGGTTGATTCTTCTGGTTGGCTGGTTGGTTTAATCTTGTCAGGCCAGTGTTACACCGGTTTTATCTGGTTGGTCAGTTGGTCTTCTTCTCTGACCAGCTGAGACCAGCCCGGCTAGCAAGTGGTCAAAAGCCTTCTAAGAGGCCATTTACGCAACAATGTTTTAAGCCGAAAATAGGAAACTTTTTATGCATTTTGCCTGTTACACAACAGTGGCGGAGTACACGGTATTGTTGTTAGTACTCAAGAGTTTGCTTCTTCAGCAAAGTGTTGATTTACTTCAACAGTATTACAACCAACAGTGGATACGCATCATATACAACATATAATCGTTTTGAAAACGTTGTGGTGTGTACGTGAAACTTTTTAAAAATGCAAGGGAAGAACTTTTCAATTTTTGACTACACTATAATCATTTTTATTCTTAACTGTTTTAATTCATTTTAAATAAATTTTAAAATCATTTTAACATTTTAAACATTGTTTTTAATGATGTGATTATTATTAGTATTTCTTTCATGATTATTTTAAATCCTTTGTATATGTAAAGCACTTTGAATTGCAATTGTGTGTGAAATATGCTATGAAAATACATTTTACCTTGCCTGTACCTTTTCCAGCTAAGAATGTAATTCCCCCAAAATTGAAAATTCTGTCGTTAATTACTTACCTTCATGTTTTTCTAAACCCATCAGACCTATGTTCATCTTCGGAACACAAATTAAGATATTTTTTATGAAATCTGCCAGCTTTTTGACCCTCCATATATACAGCAAACGAACTACCACGTTCAAAACCAATAAAGGTAGTAAGGATATCATTAAAATAGCCCATGTGACATCAGTGGTCCAACTGTAACATTATGATGCTACAAGTATATTTTTTGTGCACAAAGAAAATAAAAATAGTGACTTTATTCAACAATTTCTTCTCTTCCGTTTTTTTAAGTTTAAGCCGCTCATTAACTGTGTGAATATTGTGAATATATGTCGAAGACTGACGCGGTATAGAAGAAATTGTTAAATAATAATCGCTTTCTTATGGACTTGTTCTATGGCGTTTTTTTTTTGTATAAATAGTTCAAAAAGTGCGTTTACATTAAAATTTCACAAAGAAAAACTGCACTTTAAATGCCTGGATGTTACACTGAAATAACCGAAAAAAACTAATGGTATGTCCCAATTTGCATATTATGCAGTATGCTATGCTGTTTTGTTGAGTAAACAGTGTGAGTAGTGCTTTCACACTGAAAATTCCGAAAAAGAAAAAGTGCTCTTAGAAATGCACAGATGATGCACTTAAATAACTTTTAAAAAAGTTGAAGGAGAGGGGGAAGGGCTATCAGACTCTGATGATGAATGACAAAATAAACGTATAAAATTCATTCACTACACAGTTGAGTACATAGAACATTGTACATAGTGCATGTTTAGTGCGTCATTTGGGACGCACCTTGTGAGTAAGTTTGGATAAAAGTTCTCTCATATGCATAATGTAAATGTCAATGACTTTAGCGAAACAACATCTACATAGTGCAAAACAAGCAAAGATTACTGATTTCAGCAATAAGGTCTCAGATGGCGCTAACTGCTAAAAAATTATTCAAGATCTGAGATCACTTTACATAAAAGTTTCTGTCAAATATATATATATATATATATGTAGATGTAAAGGTCAATGACTTTAGTGCAACATCTATTTAATGTGCAGTTACTAATTGAAGCAAAATGTACATATTTATGATGTTAACTGCTAATGAAATGCTAAAAATGTATCTTCAATGCATGGTTAGTCTCTTTGGATAAAAGTGCATGTCAACAACGGAAATGTAAATGGCTTCACGCAACAACATGTATTTGACAGACAGTTTTATCCAAAGTATGTTTAGGATACATTGTCACTTGTCAGCAGTTTATTAGCAGGTAGCACTATACCATTTTAAGCTATGCTGTATTGTGAATATAATCACAGCTAAGGGAGGTGCTAACTACCATAAATATGTACCTTACTGCTTAAATCAATAACATTTTCATATCCAAACAACCATATAGCCATTTTCAAGGAATAAAGTTGGGTGACTTTCTAAAATGCTTTGTTTTTAAAGCACACACTTTACATTGCATGATGATTCAGTGACATTTGATGGTGTGAAAACACTCTGGATCATGACAGCATGCTAGTTTGTATTGATAACTCGCTCGGCCTGTCAAACAGTTATGAGTCGGTCTGACATGCCTCTGGTGTTGCAGGCCATGACATGTCATTGAGAGAGAAAAAGAGGACGTGATTGTGCACCTATTCCACCCAAAGTTTACACCACAGGTCACATATTTGTTTCTATAGCAAAGGCCTTTGAGAGGAACCCATCCCCCACAAAACACACAAAGATCCAACCCAGCCCTCAACTGTTGCCAGGCTCTCTGCATTTAAAGGTACAGTGCACATTTTAGTTTGCATGTTAGAAAGCATGTAAAGTTTTTCCATTTCTACTGTAGTATTAGCCAGTGCATATTTTTGCATTTTCCAGTCTTGACCACTTTTGGAATGATCTGTTATTGATTTAATGTTTTATATGCAACCAAAGTACAACTAATTACAACTAATTTCTTTGGTGTCAGTCTCCACTGAGGCTTGTTTTGCTTTTAATTTCTTGTTTATTCAATAATCATTAACTTATAATATATTTTGCCAATGACAAATGTCTCATCAAAATCTTGACACATTTATCTGTAGGAGACACTGTTATTTAAAACAGCTTATTAATGATTTGTTACGAAATTGCACAAGGTTTACAAATACTTTTTTTTATTATTGAGTAATGTCTACTGATTATTTATGCACAACAGCATGAGGAATGGGTATTAAATAAGGTCATTGTTCATTTAATGTTGGCTTTCAGTATATAAATTTGAAGTACTTTTATAAAAGATGAAGAAAAGGAGAACGAGGCATGCATGGAGAGCCAGGTTTAACCTTACAGACAGAATCTTGTGTTGTTTACTAAAGTTCCAGCTTGACTGTTAGCAGCCGTTATCTTGTTCTTCCCCTCCTCCCACCACCAGTGTCATATGATCAAGATATTCTGCTTCTTTGCAACCTTATCCTTCCTTATTTGAGAGTTTCAGTTTGAAATCTATATTGGAATTCTTCATTTCCTCCGAAAATGTCATTTACATTTTGTGTTTGGCCCAAAATAAACTTTTATATTAACTTTATCAAGTACAAGTATTTCATGCAGTTCCTGAATCACTATGTGGTCACAAAACCAATGAGGTCATTATAATTATACATTAATTATAAATATGATGCAAAACACTGCCCAGATATGTCATGCCATCTGCCCATTTTCAGAATGGGAGCGTCCTTTCTTACAATGATCTACATGTTATATCATATTTATTTTATACTATTTTGTTTGGTGTTAAACCGCTTTGTTTACTGATTAACTCTTCCGCCAACCTTGATCACAAACTACCACACACATTTGATCTAAGACCTTGAGCCCTGGTCCAAAGGGCGGCGTTGCCTCATTCGACACATACATGTCCGGTCCCAAAATCTTGTTCCTGGCATAAAAGCTTGTATAATCTTGAACCAGTTGGATAATGCGCATGTGTTTGAATAGAACAATAGAGGTAAAAAGTTCAATGTACTGCACTGAGAAAGTGTTAAGGTTTAAGATTTAATTATATTATTGTTTAAGGGAAAGTGTACATAGGTGCCGTAACCAAAAGTGACCAAATGTACTTTAAAAAAAACTATTTTAATTACTAATAAGAGTACAATTATGAATGAAATCCGTCATTCATGTCCATTCACATCTATCTATCTATCTATCTATCTATCATGGCAAGTTAACACATTTCTTCACAATCTTACGACTGTAATGCATGATAATTTAATATTATAGTATTTGTTATACTGTCTTTTTTTGTGGAGACTAATATTTACTCATAGTTTAAATAATTATTTATTTTTACATTTTAGTAGATTTTAGTAACTTTGTTGTGTGTTTTGTTTTTATTGTGTAACTATTTTTAAATGTCTATATAGTTTTAATTTTTGGTTTAAGTTATTCATTATATTTATTTTTAGTTAACATTTATTTCAGTTAAATAACTTTTCTTGGTTTTAGTTATAGTTAACTATAATAACTATAGAACTATAATAACTAATAATTCATAACAATAAGATGATAATGTCTTTCTGAAATTCATTCAGTCCATTTTAATGGAGCCTATATTTAGGATCATTAAGTTTCACACACACACACACACACACGTTTGTTTTTGTGGAAAGTGGATTCATCCCATAGGCGTAATGGTTTTTATACTGTACAAACTCTATATTCTATGTCCCTACACCAACCCTACACCTAACCCTAACCCTCTCAGGAAACTTTGTGCATTTTTACTTTCTAAAAAAAAAAACTAATTC
The DNA here is from genome assembly GCF_023724105.1 of Carassius gibelio. NCBI lineage: Eukaryota > Metazoa > Chordata > Actinopteri > Cypriniformes > Cyprinidae > Carassius > Carassius gibelio. Next base: position 21,035,559 of record NC_068417.1, on the reverse strand, counting down.
TGTATGATTTATAAGCGTTTTGAAAAAATGGGGACTTGGGTTATGTCCTCATAAGTCACCCTCTCCTTGTAATACCGGTGTCATACCCATGACATTATACAGAGTTGTGTCCTGATATGTCACAAAATCATGCACACACACACACACACACATATATATATATATATATATATATATATATATATATAGTAATTTTACATGAATATTAGAAACATTTCTCTGAATTATTGTGAGGTCATAAAAATAATACTTAATAATATATAATAATATCTATAGTTTTAAATAGATCATGTCACACCTGCCACGTCAACTACTCAATAACACTCCATACTTCAGTAAAATCTTCTTTTTTTTTTTTTTTTATCTGCAGTTAATTGGCTTCAAATGAAGCCAGTGAATTGAACACACAATACTGCTGGTTTGGACCTGAAGAAGTTGCACCATAATTATCTGACATGGAGTTGGCAAGCTGCGCAGGAAAGGGGCTGAACCGCTGCTGATCAAAACACTCGGGTCTCTATTCACGAGAAAGATTTCACTGGAGCCTTTTTGCATTTTTATTGACTATTGGGGCTCTAAATTTCCTTATTAACACCGATATCTTGTCATATACAAAAGACCAGAGATGATCATAGGTCTCATTGTGTGCTGTAAAAATGGAAACCTAATTAGTGACGCAGATTATGTGCTTATATAGACACTCTTTTGCACACACACACACACACACACACACACACACCTTTTCTCATGAGCTTTGCTATTGTTCTTGTGTCAGATCTCTGAAACCCAGCTCTGCTGTACTTGAAGGGTGTGTGTGTGTGTTGGAAAGAAGCTTCTTAAATGTTACACAGGCATCATATTTCTGTTACGCCTCTACCTTTTTACCCCAAAATATTTTGATTACCGTCTCATCCTTTCTAACGTTATAAGGCGCAGTACATTGATTTATTCAGTTTTAACATCATTACAAACATAAACCATGCCAAAGGTTGAGAATAATTATCTCTGACAACTCATTCTATACATTTTATAATTGCAGGTCATTGTCCACCGATCAAAGTATACCCAAAATGAATCACGTAATAAAAAAAAATATATAGACCAAGTTTAGCAAAATGTCGATTTATTATGAAAAACATTCACATGGGATTTAGTTTTGCAGTACAAACCACTGCTATGTTTGTCAAGAGTGATCAAGTGAGCTCGATGGTGATTGGCTGGCTGGTCACACTCCTACTTTTGGACCCTTTCCCCATCCCCCCCAATAGTATAACACATCACAGAACAAACAAACAAACAAATGCCTCTCACATTGCAATCCACAGACTTAGATGTTAAAAACAGTGATGTAAACATGTTACCTGTGGCAGGTGTCTAAATACATGGTGCCACAGAGTCACAGAATTCTTTGAAGTCCCTTTGCATGAAGTCTTCGCTTTGCATCATATCGTCTTCCGATGGGAAATACTGCATGCTCTCCTCCTGGTTGAAGCTGAAGAAGGAAAACGGCTGGCATTGGTTCATCTGTCGGGCGTAAAATGTGGGCGGCGAAGGCAGATCTGGACTGTCCAAAAGTGCGCCTCTAGCGTTCTCCAGAACGCACAGGTACGAGTCCATATCCGCAAAGTCCATTTCGCAGTCGGACCCGCTGTCGGTGCCAACAGAGTCCGATCGCATGTGCATCATCTGGTATTTCTCGTGCATGAGGAACTGGTTGGTGTTCCTGGGCGCTCTCATGCCAGGCGCTCGGTTGCCTTTCACATTGGCAGGACGCAATGAAACCAGAGTGCCAGACCACCGAGACAATCTTGCTCGATGCCTGCGCATTTCTGGATAGTGCGCCCTCCTTCCTGGCCTCTTTCCCCATTTGTGCCACTTCTGTTTAGCGGCGCCATTGGTTCTCCTCGACTTGCTCTTGGGTTTCTCCGTCTCCTTGATGGAGGGTCTGTTGCTGTAGACCTCCCATTGGCATATCATGCTCCTTCCGCACATTTTCTCAGGTTCTAGCATCAGCTGTAGTGCGCTCTCACATAATCTGGAGGGCAACAAAGGCTGTGTCTTCTCCTCGCTTAAGGGTTTTGGTTACTCGTGCCTCTCTACACGAATCACCCCCTCGGTCGTCTACCTTTTTACAATCTTTTCCGATTTTTTCTTTGTCACTGGCTTTAGATGGCACATAGCCTGGCGCAGTGCCCTCTGTATAGGCAGCTTGACGGCTGATCTGAGATCAGTCACACCCCTCCTCAGCTTTTCCGAGTAACCAGTGTCTTTTTTTGCTTCAGATTGAACGCAGAATCGTTGTCTAAATGTCTGAGGAGTGGAAAGATATGTGTGTAGTTTGTTTTACTTTGGATAAGTGCCAACAAACTACGTTTTCTCTCCGTCTCAAACTATAGTCGATCACGAAATGACAGTTGACATCTACAGAAATCCGCGGCTAGTGGCTTATTTATAGTGTTCGGGCGCGTCAAACTGCTTCGAAGGGATAGGGGCGTTTCATTCTTTCTTGAGGTGAAGTATTTAAAACATGACTACAGTTTTATCTAGCAACATCATATATATATATGCTAATTTGCATTTACACTTTATGTCTTAAAAAAAGCTTTCCTTTTACGTGAAGAGCAGCGACAACACCGTTTTTCGTATTGCAAAAACCCTCCCTCCGTATTGCACCCCTCCGGGAACAGGATGGTTCGGTCCATCTCGTCTCCGCAGCCTGCTGTTCCAGGATCAGTTTTTTTCAGTCATAATCCGCGTCTCATATATCGTCAAGAAAGCACAACTGCTCTTAGATCAGCTGAGAGACGACAACACGACAAAGAGCGTGCATACGTGATGTATGTGAAAGATGTGAGGACAACAAACTATGCAGCAGGGGTTCAGATAAAAAATCGGCAGCTGGCAGCAGGAAGTGGCTGCCATTGACAGCCGGAAGGCAGTAACTGACAGCCGGAAGGCAGTAACTGTCAGCCGGATGGTAGGCGGGACCTGCCATTCGGTGGAAGCCAATCAGTATCGACCAACGTGGGCGCAACCAATCAGATATAACTGCACCCAAACGCTTCAGTAATGGTTGCGATTGATCAAACGGTAAGTTCAGAAATTGGTCATCGGAGTAATTAATGTTTTTTTGCGTTGTAAGTTTGATTTTAATTGGTATCTTGGTGAACGACTTGGTAGACTTGGTGTCTACTTTGGTTTAATTGTTCAATGAAATCTAATTAGTGGTAGCAACGTTGTTTGTGTACCTTGTTAGGGGCCTACCATTAACTTCAAATTACGTTTGACGTACCATTAAATATTAACGTTTGTTAGCGTGTTAACAGTCTATTGAATAATATAAAAGAATGTTGTTTGACTGGAATGATAGAAGATACATTTGCAACACTAACCATATATTTTTGCATGTTAAGTCTTTCAGGAGATTGTGTGATATACATTAACTTAAGAGTTCTTAAAATAAGTTTTTTTTTTTGCACTATTGAGGTGTGTTTTCTCTAATACTATGCATGTGCAGAACTGTTCTGTGTACCAGTTGAAGTTGTAAGCATGTGAATGCAAAACAATTATTTTTTTTATTTATTTTTTATTGTTATCTATACAAAATATAATGGACCGGTTCATAATTCCTTATAACTTTTAGGTCTAGTTTCACAGACAGTGCTTGGATTAAGCCAGGATTAGGCTGTAGTTAAATTTAGAACATTGAAGTAGCTTTTGTAAACATGCATTTAGAAAGAAAAAAAAACACATTACTGATGTGCATCTTGAGACAAAACCATGGCACTGACACCTTTTTTTTTTATTTTTTTTGTAATACCCAATAGTTGCCAGATGCTGTCCTGTTGAAAATTCTTCTTTACGTGATCCTGGAGGAGGGGTGATGCTACATTACGAAGTCCGTCTTTGGTTTGTTCCAAATTCAGAAGTCTGCTGTACTGTATACAGACTCCTTTCGAAAGAGGGCACAATCCAGCTGGCTTGACTGAGTATCTTCTTTTACAGATTTGATTAGAGGTTTAAAAAGGTGCCATAACATTACATTTCTCAGTTGCCATGTCTGAATGTTTATCTTTGTAATAATGCTGTTTTCATGCTCCTCATCTCAATATACAGGTGGAACAAAATGGAGAACAAGTCTAAGCCATGTCAGGAATTCAACAAAATGTACACCCTGCAGACACTGCGACGAGGTTTACAACAACTGCTTACCAGGTGTGCAAATTATGCTTGAAAATGTAATCACTGCTCTGTACATGATGACAAGATGCAATGGGAATAATCATTAATATGGCTGTGCATGCATGTCTACTGTTAATAAAGCAATTTAGGTATTAAAGTCACCATTTTCTTATGAATAGTAAAATGCAGCAGCTAGAGTTCTTCCTAGAATCAGGAAGTATGACCGGATTAGCCCAGTTCTGTAAACCCTGTACTGGCTCCCTATCAAACATCTTATAGATATTAACATCTTCAATTATATTAATCTGTTTCTTTCTTATTCGAAGGTCACTGCAGTCACCCGGATCCAGTACGTATCCAGACCAGATGGTGGATCGCACCTAGAAAGGACCTCTACAGCCCTGAAAGACAGCGGAGACCAGGACAACTAGAGCCCCAGATACAGATCCCCTGTAAAGACCTTGTTTTTTTTCTCCATTTTGTCACCGGTGGAGTTTTGGTTCCTTGTCGCCTCTGGCTTGCTTCGTTGTGGTCATTCATTTACAGTGATATCATTGACATGATTGCAAATGATTCCACAGATACTATTTAAACTGAACCGAGCTCAAGGATGACATCACTGAACTGAATGATAAACTGCCTTTTAAACTGACTACAAACTGAGTTTACTAATGTCCTTCTGCATTATTGACTGACACACTATTTTCCTATTTAATACTGTAAAGTTGCTTTGCTTTGAGCTGTATTATTAAAAGCACTATATAAATAAACGATGCTTGACTTGACCATGTTGCAAGAGGAAAATGAGGGGAGATGCACATCCACCCTGGGTTTTACAGTGATTGGTGCAAGATGCTGGAGAAGTAACTCTGTATACCTCATCGGTTCTGATCTAAGAGTCTTGAAAATACCTCCGGATTGTTGTTAGTGATTCTGATTGATATTTTAGTCTGCTTGCTTACTGGATATATTTTATACGGTTTACATTGTAAAGCACTGACTTTGACAACTTACTAACCCAGTTACAAATTTAACAGCTACTTTATACTATATATATATATATATATATATATATAGTTGTTTCTTGAAATGCTACAAATATAACCGCAAATTATGATTTTAAATAAAGGTCTCTGAGAGACTCCTCTCTTTTCAGTCATTTGTGTATATAGCCTATAATAAATATACAACATACACCCAGTAAGTGCCACTCTCGTATATAAATATAAATTGTTTTATTTCACACAAACAATGATACATGCATAAACATTCAGCTGGAAATTAACGTTTAGCAAAATGATCTTATTTCTTTGTTTATATTTGATCAATATTTTAAATCAAATAATATACAATACTGACCTTTATACTTATTTTAAAAAGTATTAAACATAATCATAAGTGTATATAATTATTTATTTGTCTTGTTGCCGCCGGCAGCCTCCTCCAATTTCCAGGTATTAGCGACAGCTGCCATCCGGTTTTATTGGCAGCCACTTCCTGCTGCCATTGACAGCCACTTCCTGCTGACAGCTGCCGATTTTTCGCTGAACCCCCTCTCAAACTATGGCTGTTCTGTACGGTTATGTCGTTGTCGATATGTTAATTTCTCAGTTCAGTTTTGGACTTGTACGAAGACGCACGCTCGATTACCTCATTAAGATATTAAATGCACAATAAAACATACAAACTCAATTTCTGATTATTTATCCATGATATGGCTAAGATTTTCCGTCGATGTGGCATTTGTTTAATCAAGTCTAAAAGCGAACGATTTAGCCGCATGAGTGATTATTATTTTAGCGGATAAAAATGCTTACTTTATGACATAACCGCATATAAACACACCTGTCGCTTTGTTGGAAGAAGTGACACTTTTTTTCCATTCAACCAACCTCGAAAAACCTTTGAATAACAATTAAAGAGGTATGTTGCTTAAATATAGTAATGAGTTGCACCCACTGCTCTAGATATAAAGACAATCTCTATTATTGTGGTTGCTCTGCGTTTCCGTATGAAAAAGGGAAGAAAAAAAAAAACGAGATTAAAGACCCGTTTTCCAAAGATGGTTGCCTTCGTAAGACAGCCTGACTTGAATAAATAAACAAATAAATGAACGAGTGAATGCATTTAATACACTTTCTCGAGTAGCGGTGAAGTAGTGAGGAATGAATTAACTCACATAGATAGATAGATAGATAGATAGATAGATAGATAGATAGATAGATAGATAGATAGATAGATAGATAGTACATTAAGTCTATTTTAACTTGTGGAGGGTCCATCCCAGTAAACACAGAACGTGCCCCAAATGTTTCTGTTCCATATGGTTCACATGTATTATTATTATTATTATTATTATTATTATTATTATTATTATTATTATTATTTTGTTTTGTTTTGTTTAAAGAACCGAATAAGAACATTTGTGGGAACCAGAACATTCCGAAAAAATGTTCAGTGTGGTTTACCAACCTTCAATTGTTACTGAATTTACATATGGGAACAAATGGTCATATAAGTTAAATACATATTTTGTGTAACAATTGATAGCATTCTATGCAGTCATCATGGCTTAATTATTATCATTATTAATGTTTTAGACTATTTATAATAATACTTGACCGATAATTTATTTACTTTATATACATATACATAAGCCTACATACATACATAGCCAACATATAATTAAAACGAATTTATTTGAATCAAATTTACAGAATTATTACAGTTTGTATGTTACAATTCGTGTTATTTTTGATTATTTATTTAGGTTTTTTTTTATGCATTAATTGGTTACAATCAATTAGTTGTCTCTGAAGCCCCTAGAGGATCCTTGTGAAATTGCAAGGGTTTCGTGTGATTGTGATAGACTGACAATACCCTATGTTCTGTAAACGTATGCATTTTGTGTATGTATCTGTATGTGTATTTTAAAATGTTAAATAAAATGTGTTTAATATTAGAATCTAGCAAGTATTGCTTTATATATATATATATATATATATATATATATATATATATATATATATATATATATATATATATATATATATTTTTTTTTTTTTTTTTTTGACTTTTATGAGCTGTAAGCTCAAACCATCAAAAAAAAAAAAAACTTGAATGTATTACTGTACATCTAATGACTCTAGAATATCTGAAAGTTTACATTTTTTTATGTATTATGTCTGTCCTCAGTGTGTTTCCCTACAGTCTACCACAGTGACCCTCAGCCTGTGTGTGTTTACATCTTAAACACTCTGGTATGAAATGTTCACATGTTCTACTTTGTTTCTATACATTTCATTTGTTATACTGTTTTCTTCTATTGTCTAGATCTTTTCATTGCTATTATTATATTTCTGCACTCATATTCCAAGCTCTGGCAATATTGTATTTTTTTTACAGTCCTGCCAATCTGAATCTAATGGATTGAGTAGTAACACCCGCACGCGGTGAGGGGCGATAAAGCTCTCTCTGAGCGTGAGCTCCGCGGTGCGTGAGTGATACGAGAAGGCGGTGCTTCGCTCCCCGTTGACCACAACAAAGATGGAGGAGCTACATGACAGCTAGCTCTGCATTTTTCATGGCGACGCGTTCAAACTCTGAAGTGAAGTGAAGATGGACGCGCCGCATCTACCGGAGCCGTGCGCGGAGAAACGCGTCCGTATCGTCGGATCCGAGCTGGTGGAGAGTTACACGGTCAGCATCATGCGATTCATTTGGCTCGCGCGTTTAGTGCAAATTCATCTTTATGATGATACCAGTTTTTGAATAAATGCATGAAAATTATTTATATTGTTAGTTTTGGTGGTTAAAATATATTTATTTGATCAAAAGATTACTTGTGTAACGTTAACCTTTAAGATAAAGTAGACGTTTTAATTAAGAATCTGCGTTGCATAAGAGCGAATTTTGGTTTATAACACATAAAATATATATGTGAATCATGTATCAATGTTTACATTAATCCCGTGCTTAATTGTTAGTAATTAATAATAATAATAATAATAATAATAGTGGTTAATACAGTGTCAGGCCACTTTAATTATTTGCATGCTTATTTGCATAATGCACAATGTGAGTTATATTGTTATGAATTGCATGACAAAGTGGAGCGGTGCTTGTTGGTTTGCAGAGATTAGTTACCCATTTATGAGCAATACCAGTTTATAAAATCATATTGATTATGAAAAACAAAGGTAAAGATATTTGGTTTTTAAACTCAAATCTATTTTTCAGGTTTACATCATAGAGGTGACTGTTGGAGATCACAGTTGGACTGTGAAGCACCGATACAGCGACTTTCACGATTTGCATGAAAAAGTGAGTTACGACCCCTAAAGCAACAGATCAGACCACAGATATTAACATTTAGTTGGTAAGTCGGAGCGAGTGACTGATCAAACTGATTAAATGTTGTTGACTCCAGCTCACCGCGGAGAAGAAGATCGATAAACATCTGTTGCCGCCCAAGAAGATCATCGGCAAAAATTCGAAAAGCTTCGTGGAGAAGCGACAGAAGGAGCTGGAGGTCTACCTCCAAACGCTCCTGAGCAGATTCCCTGCATCCACCCCCAAAGTCCTGTCTAACTTCTTACTCTTTCACTTATATGTAAGTTTTTATGCTCTAAGAAGCTGAAGATTGTAAACCGAAGATTCCTTTGCTTTGTATCTGTCACATGATGGTTAAATGTTAACCGGAGTTTGTTTGTAGTCCTTCTAAAGCGGTCACATGCAACTCTTGCTCTGTTGCTTTCATCACGTGAAGATGAATCGTGTTGCACTGCATGCTCTGATCTCAGCCGTATAAATGGTTTTAAGAAACAGCAGGGCCTGTTATCTGGCTGGAGGCGATGACAGTCGAGTTATTGATATTGATCTCTGAAAGGCTTTAGTGTTGTTGAATAGGCACGTGACCGGAGTGAGTCGTTTTGGAGAGCTGAAGTGCTTTATGTGTGTGCATTTGTCCTAAATTGGCTTTCGTGTTGAATTTGTGCAAGTCAACATCCATTAGTACTCATTCACTCAATATACGTAGACCGAGAAACAGGATATCATGAGGTGATCGGAGTTATTTCTGCATTTCTGGCGAGATCTTTCAGGAAATGAGTTGAAGAAGCACCACGGGTAGTTCAACCAAAACTAAAGACTTGTGGAAAATGTCAAGATTTGGGGAAATGTAGCATTATATCAGTGGCTCACCAATGGATCCTCTGCAGTGAATGGGTGCCGTCAGAATGAGAGTCCAAACAGCTGATAAAAACATCCCAATAATACACAAGTAATCCACACCTCTCCAGTCCATCAGTTAACATCTTGTGAAGAGAAAAGCGGGGTAAATGTAAGAAACCAACCCATCATTATGAGATTTTTAACTTAAAACCCTTTCTTCCGGCCTCTATCTATAATTTTGCTTTATCCAGTGAATACATTTTCTCATCTGAATCAGGAGAGAAGTATGCACAGATCAAGCACCGTTTACAAGCTAAACCCATTCTAAACAATTGGATTATTGTGATGTTTTTATCACCTGTTTGGACTCTCATTCTGACGGCACCCATTCACTGCAGAGGATCCATTTCTCTAAATCTGTTCTGATGTGGAAATAAACTTGTCTACATCTTGGATGGCATGACAGTTTTCATTTTGTGGCCGAAAAGCTCCCTTTAGACAGGATGTCTCGAGGAAATCAGAGTCATTTCTGCATTCCCCTGATACAATCTTTCAGGAAATGAGTTGACGAAGCACATGCAGATCATTAAACTCATTCCAGTGACGTTGCTGTTTCAGCTGGAGCAGTTTTTGCAGTTTAGTCAACGAACAAGGCCAGTGGTTATTATTTGTGGACGTTTGAAATGAGCAAATGTAATAGCTGAATAAGGTTTGTTGTGAGAGTTTCCATCTTTGACTTGAACTTCATTATTTTCAGGAAATCAATGGAATTGCCGCTGCCCTGGCTGAAGAGCTCTTTCACAAGGGTCTGTTTTTATTCATTCCTAGAATTGTTATTATTGGAACATTTCATGCATTGGCTGAAAAACAATGAAATGGGCAGTATTATAAATCTATGCTATTATAATAATGCTCTGAATGAGACTTAAGCATGCATAAGTGAAATCGGGCATCAAATATTTTAATTTAGAAAAGGTTCATAACTGCACTCTGATGATACCTTTAAAAAAAAAAAGGTATCACTCTCAGTGATGTGCTATAAAAAAAAAAATGCAAAAAAATTATAAAATAATCGTACATGCATTTTGTTCTGCAGTCCCCATGTTGAAATTAATTTTTAATTAGTGTTTTTATTTACATAATACATAATATGAGCAGCTTTACACTACAATGCACTTAAGTTTGAGGTTGGTAAGATTTTGTTTTTTAAATCTAACAAAGACTGCATAGATTTGATAAAAAAAATCTGTAAAACTAGTAAAAATAACTAGTTTCTATTGAAAATGTAAAAAAATAAATAAAATGTAATTCACTCCTTTGATGCAAAGTCTCCAGTGACACATGATCTTCAGAAATCATTTTAATATGCTTAATCGCTGCTCAAGAAATATTTCTTATTATTTCCAATGGCTGAAAATGGCTTAACATGCATCATTGCATTTATTATTAACAGGATTCTTTAATAAACAGTAAGTGCAAAAAGAAATCTTATGAGTTCATTTGAAGTAGAGTTTCTTTACTTTCACTTTTAATCAGTTCAGTACATCCTCATTCAGTGATTTCTGCGTATGTGTATGTTTCTACAAAAGTTTTGCATGCCATCAAGCATCAGGATCTCTCTAATGTAGTAGTTTTGTCTCTTCCTCTAGGTGAGCAGTTGTTGGCTGCAGGCGAGGTGTTTCTCCTCAGGCCGCTCCAGTTGTACGCCGTCACGCAGCAGCTAAAACTCGCCAAGCCAACCTGCGCCAACGGAGATGCCAAAGCTGACCTGGGACACATCCTGGACTTCACCTGCCACCTCAAGTACCTCAAGGTTAGAGTTTGTCACTTAGCAGTGTATATATAAACTGGTTCACTGTTGCTATCTCAATTTTTAGTGTCTCTACTGAAAATATAGTAGTGGAAGTAGAAAAAAAATTCAGGAAAAGTGTCAGAACTCTTATGTTTTATCTGCTTCTGACGTTAAATCTTCACTCTCAGATCCCTGGAATGAAAGCAGCGGTGGGGACGAGTAACATAGAGGAGCAGAGCCTCCCGTTTGACCTGTCCATCTTTAAATCGCTGCTTCAGATCGAGGTGAAGAGACTCACGTTTTGTGTTTTGTGAAGGCCCGTGGACGGCGAAGTGTCTAACACTTGATGTTGATTCTCAGATCAGTGATTGTGAAGCTGGACAGATCAATGGTCTGCCTTCCCTCAAGCCCACCCTGGCCACACTCAGCATCCATCGCTCAGCCAGCAGTATGAAGGTACGCTAGAAAATGATAAAAAAAAAAAATGCAGTAAAGAGTATTAAGAACTAAGAATGGTCTGTTACAAGGTTAAAAGGATGTTTTAGTTTTTGCAAGGACAAATTCTTGAAACCAACTAACCTCTAAACTAGGGCTGCACGATGTGTCATTTAAGCATCGATATCGCGATGTACGAATCCACGATAGTCACATCGCAGGATGTGCGATGTAGGCTGTCGTAGTTGATCCGTTATTCATTAACTTTAAGCTATTTGTTCCCGGCCCTTGACGAATGTGATTCGCGGAGAGCGCGCGCGCGAGAGAGGGAGAGAGAGAGAGAACGCGCGAGCGCGCGACAGAGATAGAGAGAGAGCGTTAGAGAGAGAGATAGAGAGAGAGCGTTAGAGAGAGAGATAGAGAGAGAGCGTTAGAGAGAGAGAGAGAGAGAGCGTTAGAGAGAGAGAGAGAGAGAGTGTTAGAGAGAGATAGAGAGCGTGCGAGAGAGAGAGCGCGAGCGCGCGACAGAGATGCAGAGAGAGCGTTAGAGAGAGAGATAGAGAGATAGCGTTAGAGAGAGAGAGACAGATAGAGAGAGAGCGTGAGAGAGAGAGAGAGTGCGCGACAGAGAGAGAGAGCGAGCGTGAGACAGATAGAGAGAGAGCGCGAGCGTGAGACAGATAGAGAGAGAGCGCGAGCGTGAGATAGGGATAGAGAGAGAGAGCGAGCGTGAGATAGGGATAGAGAGAGAGGGCACGCGAGAGAGAGAGAGCGAGCGAGCGAGCGAGCCCCGACCGCACGTTCACCGTCTTCAAACAACACGAGCGCTGTCTTGCTCTCTCTCCCTCTCGCATATTAATCAATTGACACAATGGTGTCGATGTTTAAATAATTTAAAATGAGAATATAAGTGTGCTGACCCCATTTTTGTTTGTAAGAAAAAATTAGATTAGATTTCATATCACAATATATATCGCAGAAAAATAAAATATCGTAATGGCATTTTTTCCCAATATCGTGCAGCCCTACTCTAAACCATTTGATTGGTGCTTAAAGTTATTCAGATGACAATGTACGCTTCATCTTCAAAAGGAAATCTTGGTTCCCGAAGCGTCTGAATTTGCGGAGTGGGAACCTGAAGGGGTTGATACTGAGAGTCCTGTGACGGCGATCATTCCCATGTGGAAGATGCTCACTACTTTAGACATGAGCCGAAACTTCATACGCTGCATTGACGAGTCGGTGGTGAGCATTATATGAAATACATACCAGTTTTCATTCAGCTTTCCCTGTTGATCGCAAAGATTTGAGCTTTTCCTGTTCTTTTTTGACACAGAAACTGATTCCTGAAGTCGAATTCCTTGATCTCAGCTATAATGAGTTGTCTCTAGTGGAAAACCTCCAGGTGTGTTGTCTCTAGATAATTTCCTAATATTATTTTTAAGGTGCAAAGCAGGATTGATGTTTAGAATCCAGTGAGTTTTCAGTATTTCTTATTATTTTCACTGCAGCATTTGTACAACCTGGTTCATCTGGATCTGTCCTTCAACAAGCTCACGGTGCTGGAGGGCGTTCACACTAAACTGGGGAATATCAAGACTTTGAATCTGTCTGGGAATCAGCTGGAGACCCTTTCCGGCCTCAGTAAACTTTACTCCTTGGTTAACTTGGATTTAAGCAGCAACCGACTAGCACAGGTAGTTTACTACAGTGTTTCCTCAGACGTTGGTTTCCTGACACCAGCATAAGTTTGTCTTCTGGTTGTTGTTTTTTTTTTGTAGCTGGATGAAATTAAAAACATTGGCACTCTTCCCTGTCTGGAGAAACTGTCTCTGGCTGATAACCCGATGTGCATCATCCCAGATTACCGGACTAAAGTTCTGGCTCAGTTCTGCGACCGGGCCTCCGAGGTATGGGTCTAGAGCTTTTCATCGAGGGTTCGGTCGGTTTTCTGTTTGCTTATAATTCATGTTTGTCATGCAGGTGTGTTTGGACGGCACAACCACCACAGAAAAAGAGCTCGACACAGTGGAGGTGCTAAAAGCCATTCAGAAAGCAAAAGAGGCCAAAGACCGAATGGCAAACAATGAGAAAAAGGTATTTTTAAGATTTTCTGTTTGCTTTTATTTTTATTTTTTGATGCAAATTAAATGGATAAAGGGTAATTTAGTTCTAATATTATAATAATCGTTACAATATCATAAGAACATTATTATTCATTATTACTATGAACATTTATTGTTAGTCATTTTTGCTAGTAACATATTTTCTTCGTTTTGCTTTTGCTTAGAAGGAATTAAAGAAAACCAATTAAGGAAATAAAAATTACGTAAAGTCAAGTTGACAATGGAAACAAATTCACGTAAAAGCTCTGCTGAATAAAAAGTTATGTAAGAGGTCCTAATTCAGTCTGGCAGGTTAATGGTTTTCTGAGTAAAGTAATTATATTTGTGATATATTTATAGCGTTTTAAAGGAGTGTGCTGATTGCTTTTTTTGATTAATTGTGACAGTTTGTTTTAGGTGTGAATCGGCCTAAACCTTGATATCAGACATGAGAAATCACCAAAGAGATGATTCATTGCCTGGCTTTATTTGCTCACATTGATGCACTGGTGTGTCAGCATCGATTACATAACACATATTTTCCAGTGGAGTGAAAGACACGAGTTGTGGCGCCTTCTCCTGGCCAGAATCTGATAGTGACTGGATGTCATCCACGAGTCACATGTCTGCAGTCGTGCTGTGTTAAATAAATGTGATTACGCATCAACTTAAAATGTGCATATGCTATTGTAATATTATAGTATATCTTAAACATTGCAGTGCACTCATGACTCTACTTTTGGCAGAAAAATACTCACTACATCAGTAGAGCTGTTCAGTTTCGAGTATTATTTATTGTTGATTTAAATCATTTTGAACTATTATTCACATTATTTTCTTTTAAATTAAATTTTAGACTCAAGAAAGCATATCAGGCAGAATCATCTATAATAAAACGGCATATGTAATGATTGCGAATATAAGAGAATGGCAGTGAAGCTTTGAACTGTTTGAACTGAACTGCTTTATTAAATTAAACATACAAATAGTAGTTATGGTAATAACACGACTGTACTACTTTGGAAATACTAACATTGTGTCCTAACCCGGCATGATGTTATGATCACCTAGGAAGCAATATTTTGCATTTAATGTTGCAACAAGTTTTTTATGGAGCAGGATTTGGACCATTGAAATATAAGTGTGGGTAGAAAAACTGATTAACGTGGTGATTTATGGCTTGTCATTCTGGTTTAGAGCTGTTGTAAGATTTCAAATGAACATTAAGATGTTTACGATCCCTCACTATTACCTCCGGGGGTCTTGAATTAGTCACACTGTGTTTTTGTGACTAAAAGAGGAGCCTTGATGTTATTCTTGTCAGGTGAGTGACGTCCCGGGACAGGCGGCGGGCGGGTCACAGTCGTCTTCATCCTCTCTCGTCGCGCAACCCTCGTCTTCCTCGCCCTCTCTGTCTCGTTCCTCCTGCTCCAGTCAAGGTAATCATGTATGTATCGCGCTGCTGGGACGAGGTGGGGAACACAAATGGAGAATTAAAAGTGAAGTGTGTGGTTTCAAACACTCCCATCTGTCATTTTTGGGATAAAACAAAATAGGGTTAGGGTTTTTTTTAACCCTAGCCTAAACTTCTGCATATAAAAATAGCCTAAAAATCTGCATATAAAAATGGGAGAGGAGAAAGTATTATCAAAAATAAACAAATAAATACACACTTTACCTTTAATATGAAAAAAAGGCATGACGTATTTAGATAATTAGCATGCTCTGTGTTGCCATCATTTGATTGGATTTTTTTTTTTGAATAATCAGACAGTATTGAATTCTTATGACGAATCTGAAGCTATTGAATTTTAATTCCTTATAAAAAGGTTTTCTTTGCACCAGTGGATTGTTAAATCTCATTTCATTTACATTTCTGTTCAGTTACTCCTGCATACTGACTTATTGCAGCTCTGCCGCCCGTAATTGCGTTTCAGAGATTTGGTGCATCCGTTCCTGCACTGCAGATGAAATAAATCACGTTCCATCAGCATTCCTCAATGATTTTTCTCATATCTTTGCTTTGAATGAGCATAATGGGCACCCGTTTCTTTCCTTTGCAGTGTTAAACTAGCTTAAAAGTTGAATTTTGTGGTGGTTAATTTGCATGTGTTGCTCTAATAGCGATTGGGCCTGATTTATAAAGCATTGGATCCGCATTTGTCTCCTGAGTGTTAGTTACTAAGCAACAGCCTCGGGTTGTTTCATAGACTTTCCGTTTTAGCAAACAACATCTAAATATTCAGCGTTACGCACTACTAAAAATGTGATTGTGAATGAAGTTTCTCAAATATTAATGGAATATTATTATACTCGTAATTATCTATACATTCGTTCGTAATCTATATATTCCTTTTCATTTGCATATAAAACACACTCTATATGGGATTGTATAATGTTTAAGAATGTAATTAATATACATGCACATATATGTGGGGTATGTATGTATGTAGTGTTTGACTATTTTTAATTCTTAATTCAGTATGCATCCATATATGGTCTAATTAAAAGCCGATCTAGTTTTCTTCACGCTATTCTGCTTTTTGAATTTTAATTGTTACTATATCACCCAACATTGATACAGCATATATTGCCTGAACAAACAAATCAGATCACCACCATCCATTTTCATCATCGCCGCATCAAATTGTGCTGTGTGAACTAAACTTTATTGACTAAAGAATGATTTTTTGCTTTCCATCTATCTCCCATTCAGAAATAACTACTTGTAAAGAAAAAGCTTTTATTACCAAAGAGATATTAACTCCTGTGGATTCTACATTTACCCAGAGATGCTATGATGTTTACAACTCAGCCTGTGATATCATTCCACAGGTTGGTTTGTATTATGGCACATTTAATTAATTGATCAAATGGTTTAAGCAACCAACAAGAACACAACACTGGTCCTTTTTTTGCAGGTGAAGACTCAAATTGATTCCAGTTTGTCTTTGGAGGTCACCTTTGAAAGCAGGTCAGTTCTTATATATAGATTTTTTTTTTTTTTTGCTATACCGAAGCATACTTGTATCCCATAAGTCTGACCCTGGACCACAAAACCAGTCTTAAGTAATGGGGGTATATTTTTAGCAATAGCCAACAAAACATTGTATGGGTCAAAATTACCAATTTCTCTTTTATGCCAAAAAACATTAGGATATTAAATAAAGATCATGTTCTATGAAGATATTTTGTAAATTTCCTACCGTAAATATGTAAAAACGTAATATCTGATTAGTAATATGCATTGCTAAGAATTCATTTGGACAACTTCAAAGGCGATTTTCTTAGTATTTAGATTTGTTTGCACCCTCAGATTCCAGATTTTTAAATAGTTTTGTATAAATCTCAATTGAAAAACTGACACTTAAGACTGGTTTTGTGGTCCAGGTTCACAAATGTGGTTGCAATAAGTTGACCGAGCAGTTTTTTTTCTACGTTTATGTCCTTAATTAGAGTACATTTTTGGCCATTTAACTTATGATTGACAGGTAGTAATAAAAATGTTACTAAAATATTTCCCCATTGATGCAACTTCCAGTTCATGAAGAGTAAGGTGTTGAAATGCTAAAAGGATGAGCATTTATGGTTTTATGTTCAATATTCCAAAGCTTAACCCGAAAACGCTTCCTTCCTCTTTAGCCCCTGTTGCTGTGAAGAGGAATGGAAACCTTGGACATCAAATCTTTTGAATCTCTTTGTACCTCAATCCTTACTGTCCTACACTACCACCAACCAAGAGTTTACCAATCAGCTTTCTGCTCACATCAACCAGGCTAATAGAGAAGAATCAACTCCGATACCTTGCAAGATTGTGTCTCTTGAGGACACCGACCGAGGCAGTCCTCAAACTGGAGATGGGTACTTTGAGATGACAATAGATGATACCAACGAGGTCATGGGTTGTTCCTCTTCGTCTACCATTCAGGAAAAAATACCAGAGGATGAGAAGAAGGAACCTGCTATTGATAATGTAAAAATGGTGATTTGGTCTCTTTGCATCAGTGTTGGAGAAGGTTTGAGTCAGCGGCCATGTTGTTTGGTGGCAACGGACAGCTCACTTGTGGTTTTCCACATAATGTCAGAAGAACCAGTGAGTACTTTGGAAGAATTAATGGAGAACCTTGAGACAGACTTGGCTGTGCCGTACAACAACATTGAGACCTTTCAGTTTGATATTCCAGAGGTTTGTTTCTCCGTGAAGGTCAAGTCAAGCAATACACGATGGTTCTTTTTCTCAAACGCCCAAAGTCTGAAGGAGATGCACTCTTGCATTGTTTCACATGTGAACCTAACTAATGAGCAAGTTTTGAACCTCTCTAACACTCAAGTGTTTATCCGACAGTTTCTGAACTCTTGGGACTTTGAGGAAAGCGAGGACCGCATTAAAGGTGGACACTTGATCCATTTCCTTGATCTAGAATCATCTACCTCTGACAAGAACGTAGCAAATAACTCACAGCTCCCAAAGAACTCCGTAACCTTGGATGTATTATCCCAAGTCGGCCTGTTTGAAAGCAGTCAGAACCAAACCTCCAATCCCATGATTCTTTTCCTGACCTCTCGGCACCTCTGCATTCTCATGGTAGACTTTGTCACTGTGGCGTCCCGGGACCCTTCGGAAGCAAGTGCGATGCGGAGCTGCTCCAAAGTAACCCGTATCCCACTCTCCTTCATGCTTCTCGACCCAAAGCAGTGCTGTTCGTGTAGGGCTGTCTCAAACTCTCGCCGTTTCTACGATGAGCATGTTGTAGAACTGATGGCAGGTCACGAGCGCCTGAGGGTTGTTTTTGCCCTTCCAAAAGACAAGTTCACATTCCTGAGAGACTTCAAACAGCTTCGCTCCAATCTGAGGGAAATTAAGACCATCGCTCTCCAGCACACCAAGAAAGGACACTTGAAAGTGCACAGTTGTCTCGCTCCTGCAACAACCATGGAAAGAATACCTACCTGCAGGTAATGGGGCTAATTCATTACCAGTATTTTCAAAGATATGAAAAGATGCCATTTTAGCTCCAGTCCTAAGCTGTAGACTGGAATCTATCTGAAAAGTTTTAGGATCAAACATTGTAAAGGCTTTCAGCATATGTGCCTTTTAAAAAGAGACTTTCAGAAAGAATATACTGGTCTATATTTGACTACATTAGCATTTTACAGACAATAACTTCATTGTCTGCCAGTTGAGGTTGGGAATTGGCACCATCATATTGTTTAAATTGTAGCTATAGCTGTTAGCATTAGAATTGTCAAATAAATCTTAACCAGAATTTCATTGGACTAGACAAGAAATCCCAACTCAAAAAGTGTCGCGACGTACAGCAAAGCAATCTGGCACATCACATTAAGGAGACACAAAATGGGGGCAGGTCTTTACCAATTGTCAAAACGTATCCCTAATCCTTAGTTTACAGATCAACCATCTTTACTGGGTAATACCAAATGCATATTGTACTTCTTTTTTTCCCACAGCGTCCCTCAGGAGGTGTCAAGGCCCCACCTGACCCTGTCTCTGCTGTATCCAGCCAAATCCCTCATTCAGCAGCTGATGGAGGACAACCAGTGTCCCTCACACCTCTCGCTCTCCTCCTCATTACTCCTCATCTCGTCTCTCAATGGAGACCAGCTCGTTCACTTCTTCCATGACAATATTGCAGAGGCAAGTCATTTGCGCATTTTGCAGATTCAGATCCTACAAGGAAATTTCCTGGATGTATGTGCTGTACAATGTTCCCTATTGAGGCAATATCTCAGGTTTTTCCTGTGGTTCTGTTGTTGTAGTTACTCTATATATTCCTCGATTTGTCCTTCCGGTCAACCCCTCTCTTCCTGTGTGCGCTCTTGGTTCCTGTGCAGTTGTTTATTTACTTTGTGTTACATTTGGCCAGCTGCCTTGTTTTCAAGACTGCTATCTTAACCTCTTTTTCACTCATTCCTATTAAACCAGTGTCTTGTTTTTATAGGATATCCTACACTGGATCTAAACTGTAAACAAACACGCCTAACATTCAAAGTTTGTAACATGATCAGTAACCCTCAATAGAATCCTTAATGTCCTACACTTAAAGTGTAGTTCACCCAAAAATGTAAATTAACCCATAATTTACTCACCCTCAAGTCTTCCTAGGTGTATATGACATTTTTGGGTAAACTAACCCTTTAATTTGAGGTTTTATAGATTATGTGGCTGTTTTCATGGACCTGTCCTGTATTCAAAACGATATATTGCATGGTTCAAGTTATCATATCATGTTCACAGCACAGAATGCATGGAAGAAACAATTTTGACAGTACATTTGAGCAATTGTAATCCTTGACTAAGCAAATACTGTTAAATAATCTGCAGTATTATGCAATGAAGAGAGAGAACACTTAGGGTGCTTATCTCACTGTTTGCATGCAGATGGAGAATGAAGAGCTTAAACAGATCCTGTGGACGTCGGTGCTCTTCTACAGATCTCCTGATTTGGAGACGAGTGCCTGTGTCCTGCTGTCCAACAAAGCCATCTACTTCATCCTGGATGATACGGCATCCTCACTCACCAACCAGTCAAGTGAGAAAAATATTTACTTATGGTGTCACTGATGATCCTCCTGGCTTTCCTTATACACCGGCTGTTGTAGATGTCCTGGAGGGAGGGAAGCTCACCACCAACAATGTGGCTGGCAGTTCACATGACCCTTTGCAGAGCTTTGCAGTTGCCAGCGGTACTGTTTCCAAACCAAGTAGTGATGTATCCAGTCAGGATACTCTACAGTGCATGTGTAGAATGTTCTGAGGAAGAAGAGGCGTTGATGTGCCTTCTTCAGCACTGCATTAGTGTGTATGTAGACCATGTGAGATCCTCATTGATGTGAATGCAGAGGAACTTAAAGCTGTTTACCCGCACCACAGGTGTCTTATCGATGGTGATGGGTGTGTGTTCTCTGCTCTGTCTCCTGAAATCCACCACCAGCTCCTTGGTCTTGTCGATGTTGAGTGAGAGGTGGTTCTCCTGACACCATTTATTCAGGGTTCTTACCTCCTCTCTGTAGACCGTCTCATCGTTGTTGGTGATCAGGCCTATCACTATTGTGTCGTCAGTGAATTTGATGATGACGTTGGGGCTGTGTGGCTGCACAGTCATGTGTGTACAGCGAGTACAGGAGTGGGCTGAGGACACAGCCTTGAGGAGCACCAGTGATGAAGATCAGTGGAGATGAAGTGTAGTTGCCCATTCAGCTGGATCCTGGACTTCCTGACAATCAAAAGTCAGGCGGACGTCTGCCTGTCAGGAAGTCCAGGGTTCAGCTGCACAGAGATCTGTTTAGTCCCAGAGTTTGTGTAGGGTGGAAGCAATAACATCGTCTGAGGAACGGTAGCAGTGATATGCAAATTGTAGTGGATCCAGTGAGGCAGATAGCACAGAGCAGATGTAGTCTCTGATGAGTCTCTCAAAACACTTGCTGAAGATGGGTGTCAGAGCAACAGGCCTCCAGTCATTCAAGCATATGATTTCATTTTTCTTTGGTATGGACACAATGGTGGATTTTTTGAAGCATGAGGGGGCCATGGACAGAGAAAGGGGAAAGGTTAAAAATGTCTGTAAAAATGTCCGGCAAGTTGGAATGCACATGCTCTGCGCAGCCTTGCAGATATTCAACTGTTCGAAGGATTGGGTTACATCTGCGACATAGACGGAGAGAGTGTGCAATCACCTCTTCTTCAGTAGCCGCGGGAGCACTCTCTGTATGGGCGGTGTTGTGAGACTCGAAACGAGCATAAAAGTGATTTAAGCTCATTCGACAGAGACGGCAATGTTCACAGTAGCTGGTTTATATCCTTTAAAATCTGTTATGTTATTGATGCCCTGCCACATGCTTCTTGCATCATTGGTGTTGAATTGTTCTTCAACTTTGTTTATATATTGTCTTTTTGCGGCTTTGATGGATTTCCTGAGATCATAACTGGCTTGTTTGCGAACGTCAGTGTTTCCAGATTTAAAAGCAGTTGTCCACACTGATAAGGCTGCTCGAACATCGCTATTAATCCACAGTTTTTGGTTGGGGTAGATGCGGATTGTTTTTGCCGGCACTACATCTTCTACACACTTCCTGATGAAACACATTACAGTTTCGGAGTACACCTCTATGTCGTCATCAGACGCTGCCCGGAACATGTCCCAGTCCATGTGATCGAAACAGTCCTGTAGTATAGCGTCTGATTGGTCTGACCAGCATTGGATTGTCCTGAGGGCGGGTGCTTCCCGTTTCAGTTTCTGCCTAATGAAAGAGTGATCCAATTTGCCAAAAGGTGTGCTGGGGAGGGATTTGTAGGAGTCCCAGAAAGGAGAGTAGCAGTGGTCCAGTGCACGATCACCATACCTGTGGATGGTGATGTGTTGAAAATATTTTTGAGATATTGTTCTGTAGTTGGCTTTGTTAAAGTCCTCTGTACCAAAAAAAAAAAAGCCACATCTGTGTACACGGTTTCCTGCTCCCTTATATTCCCATACAGTCCCTTAAGTGCCTGATCTGTGTTGTTTGAGGGGGAATGTAAACAGCTGTGATAATAATCGCTGTAAATTCCCTCGATAGGATGGTCGACACAGAAGCATATGAAATTCCAGATCAGGGGAGCAGAACGATTTAATAGAGTGTAGGTTCCCCTCATCACACCACAAATTGTGGTCCGGTTAGCATTGCGTTACATGGGTGTGTCTATTGTAGACAGTAATACTAACAACATCCAAAACATAGAACAACAAAATAACAAGTAAAACATATGAAAATATGCAGAGTTTACTAGGAGCTGCCATGCTCGCCGCCATCTTGGAGAGGTGTTCTATATGCTATTCTTTATGCTGTTCTAGTCAACAGTCTAGATAGACCATTAAAATCTATTCATTAAATTGATTGATCTTGCAGTGATGTGGACCTGGCACCCGTCCGAGCACAAGGACACCGATTTCCTCTTCTCCTTCTGCTTCACCCTAAAATTAAAAGACCTTCAGAGCATCAATGTGGGCTTGTTCGATCAGTACTTCAGAGTCGTGGGTGAGTTTGCTTTGACCAAGATCTCTTCTCTACACATTTTTCATCCCAAACGAGTCAAAGATATACGTGATTGGATGACATATTTATGAAGCTGACACCAATTGTAATCATCAGCTTAAAAGATTAGTTACATTTTCTAGATCTTTTTATTCTGGGAGTGAACTAATCCTTTCAACAGAAGGACGGCAAATATATAATATATATATACAGTGGTGGCCAAAATTATTGAAGAAACATGAAGAAACCGAACAAACTGAGACAGACTCAATCCAGAAGAACTGTGGCAATGTCTCCAAGATGCTTCAAGAAACCGTTCTGCAAAACTACAGTACTGTGAAAAGTTTTAGGCACTTGTGGAAAAATGCTGTAAAATGAGGATGCTGTCAAAATAATGTCATAAATAGATTTTCCTTATCAATTACCTTCTATTAACCAAATTAAATCAGCATGTGTGAGCATCCTTTGCGTTTAAAGCAGTTTTTCTAGGTAGATTTACCGATAGGCTTCTGGAAGCGTCTTTGTTCGGCTTCTTCATGTCCCTCCAGACAGACTGGATGATGATCAGATCTCAGACCACTGGATGTTGTCGATGTTTAGAAATGTAAACTCACGCAAAAGTTGTAGTGCGCCATTTTTAAAACCATTTTTAGCTGAAAAATACAAGTGTTCTTATAATTTTGGCCACCACTGTGAATAAGTTACACCGAGTCAGAGTTTGGCTGGTTTGTTTTGTGCAAAAGCTTCATAAATTCAACTCTGCTAAGGAACTAAATAGCATTTCATATTGCTGCTTCTCTCCGGAGAAATTGTGAGAAGATCGCATTTTTGGCATTTGTTCGCACCAGACCATTTTGTGTATGTTTGGTTATACAACCCAAATCAGTTTCCAGTTTTAACTTCTACTCTGAATTAATTTATGCTGCAATGAACCTGAGATCGAAAACACTTGAAGTTGAATAGTTTATATAACCTTAATAAGAATGACCTTTCTCTCCAAAGGGCCCTCGGCTGATCAGATCATTTCCTGTCTGACCCGTGACGGTTACGGCACACACCGGTTCCTGCAGCAGCTGATGATGGTTTTGTCCTCGCTGGAGAAAGTTCCCTCTCCAGAACCATCTGAGCTGGATTTCTACTCGCAGTTTGGAAACAAAAGCACAGGTTTGCCTACTTACACTGTGAATATTCAATATGTCACTCATGCTTATCTGAACATTTTGTCTGGATGTTTAGTAAACTATTTTTGATGTTGAAATCTTTGCATTTCCTCACAAATCAGGTAAAATGGAGAACTATGAACTGGTCCATTCCAGCAAAGTGAAGTTCATATATCCAAGCGAGGAAGAGATCGGAGACCTCACCTTCATTGTAGCGGAGAGGAAGACCCCTCAGGCCCCGTCTCATTCCTTCAACATCCTTTTGTACGTGCTGGTATTCCAGGTCCATGTTGTTCCAGGCCAGTCGGCCCAGAACCAGACTGTCCTACAACCCAAGACTCTTATACTTACCAGCACGGATGTCTTCCTCCTGGATGAAGACCACATCAGCTATCCGCTACCCGAGTTTGCAAAAGAGCCTCCACAAAGAGAAAAGTACCGCCTCACGGATGCCCAACGTATACGCGACCTGGACCGTGTGCTAATGGGCTACCAGACTTACCCACAAGCCCTCACGCTGGTGTTCGACGATGTCCCCGGCCCAGATCTTTTGTGCCACCTTACCATGGATCATTTTGCGGAGAGCGACAGGAAGGGCGACAGGACTCAGGGGATTGGTGGAGCTGAGGGGGAAGTGCACTGGTGTATTTTCGTACCAGGAGCAGACTGCAGAGAGCGGCTAATATCGCTCTTGGCTCGCCAGTGGGAGACGCTGTGTAGCCGAGAGCTGCCAGTTGAGCTAACAGGCTGAAGTTGGGGGAAAAAAAAAATGGAGAAATTGCAATATTCACCTACACAGTATGATGATCATTTCTTTTAATGAACGTTTTTTTTTACAGCTTTGACACAATGCATCCTGGGAAGCTGTATTGTAGAATCCACACGAGTGTAATATATATATAATTTTTTTTTTGTCTCAGGCTTTAAACTTAGCTTTTTTTTTTGCTGCTTTTCAGAAAATGTATCCGCTGCTGTGTACAATCGGCCGTGCATCATGAAATGTGAAACGTCTGTTATAAAGTTTTGTGCAGTTCAGTGTTATTTTAAGCAAATTTGTTGTTCTGTGGCAACAAAATGATTTTCAGATGGCTTTGAATGAATGGATTATATATATTAGTCTTTCATTTTCTTTTTATCTAAATGCTTCTAAATTTTAAAGCGTTATTTAAATTTTAGAAATTACTAATCTGTGCATTTATTTGTACAAATTTGTACAGATATTCAAATGGAAGACCACCGAGAACCTGTTTACAGAGTGCTTTTAACTTCATGAGATTATTCACCATGGGAATTCAGACTGATCAAGCACTTAGAATTTTTTTTAAATAAATGTGAGTAAATGTAAATTGGTTTTATTTATCCTGTTTTTCTTTTCTTTATTTAATGTCCAAATATTTAGTTTCATCAACAAAATGGAACAAAATCCTAAAGCAGAACATGACCCACCTCACTCCCAAAAAATAAGCATAATGGAAATCCCAGTATGTAAAAACACCAAAACAAAATCTGGAGAGAGCTATATATATTCAGGCTGTGAATTCAAAAACCGTTTTTGTTTGTAAAAGTAATTTCTGTTTATGTATCAGTTTAAATAATATTTCATTGTCGTCCTGTCAAGAACACAAATTCTACATCCAACACACGCACATACAGTAAGGTTCATATATATTTGGACAGGCACAATTTTGATAATTTTAGCCACTGACCAAAACCAATTCAAGTTAAAGTTATACAATTTAATATATAATAAATACAAAATTGAGTGTTTTCACTATGTCGGAGACACACTAGCTTTCCCAAGGCAGATGAACTTAGACTGGTTACAGTCATCCGGGTTTATATGGCCGTTCAGTGCTGCCAATCACAACACCCACTGACCCAGCTAACCAATCACAGCGCATTTGGTATTTCAGAAGGCGGGCCTTCATTTGATACAGGAACTATTTGAGCTGTTCTTGCCAGACTGGGGAGAGAGGTGTTGTAATAATGTCAAATATGTGAATAATTATGTGTTTTTCGAGCAACCTAATATAAGAGCCTGTTCTAGTACACCACTAAAACAAAATCAAGACTTTGTAAAAGAGCCTAATAGGACAACTTTAACGAATTACAGATCTTTAATATGTACCTCCCCCCTTTTTAAGGAACCATAAGTAATTAGACAGTTGACTCATAAGCCATCTCATGGACAGATGTGGGCTATTCCTTCATTTTTTCTATGTAAATAAGGTAAAAGCTCTGGATTTGATTCTAAGTGTGGCTTTTGCATTTAGAAGCTGATGCTGTGAACCCACACCATGCAAGTGAAACAGACTATTAGGAATCAAAAACAACAAATCTATCAGAGAGATAGCAGGAACATTAGAAGTGGCCAAATCCAAAACAGTTTAGTACATTCTGAGAAAACATAACGCACTGGTGAGCTAAGCAACATAAAGAGGTGTGGACGTCCACAGAGGACAACATTGAAGGATGATCGGAGAATCCTCTCTGTGGTAAAGAAAAACCTTTTCACAACATCCAGCCAAGAGAAGGATTCTCTCCAGGAGGTAGATGTGTCACTGTCAAAGTCTACAATCAAGAGAAGACTTCACCAGAGCAAATACAGAGGCTTCACCACAAGGTGCAAACAAGACCAGATTAGACTTTGCCTAACAACATAAAAAAAAAAAGCCAGACCACTTTTGGGAAAGTATTCTTTGGACGGCTGAAATTAAGATCAACCTGCACCAGAATGGTGATTACTGATGCCGTGACAGAGGACAGAAACAGCCGGAAGAATTCTGAAGTGTACAGAGATCTATTCTCTGCACAGGTTCAGTCAAATTCAGCCAAGCCGATTGGGCAGCGCTTCATAGTACAAATGGACAGTGACCCAAAACATACAGCTAAAGAAACCCAGGAGTTTTTGAAGGTAAGAAAAGTGGATTATTCAGCAATGGTCAAGCCAGTCTCCTGATTTCAACTCATCTGAGCATGCATTTCACTTACTGAAGAAAAACTAAAGGCAGAAAGACTCACAAACACTCAGATTCTGAACAATATATATATATATATATATATATATATATATATATATATATATATATATATATATCAAAATTATATCATTATATTTATTTGTACAAATACATTTGAGCCTCTGGAAATGGGGAGAATTCCTAAGCATTTTATGTAAGATTTTTGTTCAACCCCTTGCAAACCGGAGTGGACCACCCAAATGCCGTCATTCTACACAGTATGTGTGCCGGAGCAAGGTGCTGGATCTTGACCAGATCTGAGCCAGTTCTGCTTTATCTGGTTTATTCATGACTGACATTGGGCCTTCCTTTGGCTTGCTTAAGGCCCATATTTAGCAAACAGGAGCGGACCGCCAAAGTGGCATCATTCTTCACAGTGTGTGGACTGGAGCAAGGTGTTGGATCTCAGAGGTGGAGAGTCCAGGGGTCAGAAAGTAAAAGTCCTGCCACATTTTTGCTCCACCCATGAACTCAGCAGCTGATTTCACCAGAGGAGGAAACAAGTCATTCCTTCCAAGTCACAAACTAGTCTCAACTCAAATCCCAAGTCCTCAAAGAGTTAAAGTCAATGAGATAATTAAGAGACTAATTAAATGATGATTGTGCATTGGTGATGAACACCTGCTGTTATTGTGCGTTACAGAGGATCAGATGCTGATGTTTTATTGGTTAAAATTATGCCACCATCATGGAGATCAGTGTTTGCTTCAGTTGGGCTCTTGACCTTTGGTTTCTTATGTTAGATATTTCTCTGTAAAAGTACATGTGCTGTTATAAAACAGTGCGATCAGTGCTGTGCAGAAAACCGTTACTAGCCGGTTTTACATGATGAAGTAATTATTAGGCATCAGCCTGTTTATTTCCAAAACGATTTTATGTATTTATTATTAACAAATGTTCAGTTTTTAAATAACCTACCTTGTGGAACCGTTGGTTTAATCACTATAATGAATACATTTCCTATTGTATGTAATAAATATACATTTTTCAAAATCTTTTCCTAATAAGACGCACAGACATCATGACCCAGCATATGAATCTCAACAATGGTGACAATCAACAAAACGCTTCAAGCTGAAGTGCATGCTGGGTAACACCATAGTAAAAACTCTGATTATGCACTGTAGCATGAATAATTATTGTAACCACTGTTGAGGATCATATGATAAGTGCTCATGTCTAAAATCCCGAGCCTGTACAATTTTTTCCCCCAATATTTAAGCATTACAATAATATTTGTTTAATAGGACTTTTTTTGTAGTTCAGTAATTGCTGAACATAATTTAACAAACCAAAGAGAGACACCTTCATGAAGTTAATTAAAATGTTTTAGATGAAAAAAGGGCAATTAAATTTTCTACTTCAAGCTTTTAATTCAGCAATGTGTTAATGTTTACTACGTAACACAACAGCAAGCGTTTAAAAGCAAATTACTTTGAATTATTAAAAGGGTCAAGAGCCCAACTAAAGCAAACACTGATCTCCATGATGGTGGCATAATTTTAACCAATAAAACATCAGCATCTGATCCTCTGTAACGCACAATAACAGCAGGTGTTCATCACCAATGCACAATCATCATTTAATTAGTCTCTTAATTATCTCATTGACTTTAACTCTTTGAGGACTTGGGATTTGAGTTGAGACTAGTTTGTGACTTGGAAGGAATGACTTGTTTCCTCCTCTGGTGAAATCAGCTGCTGAGTTCATGGGTGGAGCAAAAATGTGGCAGGACTTTTACTTTCTGACCCCTGGACTCTCCACCTCTGTTGGATCTGGGCCAGAATTAAATTCAGTGTTGCCCAGATTGGGCCAGTTTTGGTTTATTTTATTTATTGTCATGGCTGACATGTGGCCTTCTTTTGCCCTGCTTGTGGGCCAAATCTGGCAAACAGGAACAGACCGCCCAAGTGCTATCATTAATGTGCGGCAGATGAAACGGTCAGGAGTTGGCCTGATCTGGGCCTGGGAATTTTGCTATCTGGGTATAGATAAAATTTATTTAATTTAGGAAGAAAAATCATAATCCTTGGAATTTGGTAGTAAAATCGGGCTTATTTGTTATTATTATTTGTGTTCCTGTAGCTCAAGTGGTAAAGCATTGGTTGTGGGTTCGATTCCCCGGGAACACATGATAGGTCAAATTTTATACCCTGAATGCACTGTAAGTTGCTTTGGATAAAAGTGTCTGCTAAATGCATACATTTAAATTTAATTAAATACATTTCATTTGCAAAAATAAGAGTTTTGCAAAGAGTACTTTTGTATTGTAGTGTGTATTTTTGTTTGTTTATTTATTTCTTCTTTTTGACGTGACAGTACTGATTATAAGTTCAATTAAAGAATATGTTCATTTATGGCTTCCAATATAAATATGTATTCCTATATATTTATGTTTTATGTATTTTTAATGTTCTTTTGTTTATTTATTTGAATATATTTATTCCAATATATCAATATTATATTAATGCATTATTACAATATATTTCATTTTATTTACTGGTTTTAAAACCTCTTCTTTAATCAACAAGCCCATGTTGTTCCCTCAAAGAAAGAGAGTCAGCAATATTCCTGCTTTGAAAGCCAGTGTGCACCGGGTCTGTTACTGAGACACTGATGGTCTGATTGACCACCAGCAGATCGCTTACGAACAAGCACACAGGGTCACGCAAAAGAACAATGCTTGGGGGAAACTGACAAAGCTGGTATTTTTCAGCACTGTAATTAAGAACACGACGTGTCTTACACAAATAAAAAAAGGGCAGGAAACATTTGCAATGTTGCTGAACTGTGCTGCTGAATTAATGTGTCCAGCGCTGGTATTGTCAGTCTGACCCCTTCACTTCCTGTTATTTCTTGGTAGGCAAACTCTGGCCTGGGTGAAGGTCATGCTGGATTCACTCAATGCTTTGTTTCTGGGAAATTTTCAGTATTAAAATACTGGCCATTTGCTTAGTAGCATTAGCTTTGAAGCACTCTACTAGCCTTACGACTTCGTAATGTTTTCTGTATGTTATGTTTGTTTGTGTCAAGCTGAATGAGTTTGACAGATTAACCCATCATTAACTCATCTCCACCATTGAAAAAAAGTGGTTTTATATCATAATGATGACTTTTTCTTGTGTGATTAAAAGCTCATAGTAAATCTAGATTTAAAACACATCTCTTTCGCCAAGCATTCGGATAATGCATCTCATAATTTGTGACTGCAGTTGTAACTAAACAAATGTGCATTATTATTCTTTAGCTTTGGTTAAACAAATTCATTTTACTTCGTTGGATCAGCAGCTATGCTAATGATGTCTCTATTTGTTTTTGTGTTTTGCCACTGGACTTAAATGGGTTAACTAGGATTTACACAAGCTCCAGTCTAGATCCAGAACACCTGAGAAGAGATGACGCTGAACCTCAGAGGACTTCAGAGGATGCCAACCCTGAAACAACAAACAGAACTAACAATTATTGCTACTTATGCAATCACATTATAATTGCTGTTAATAATGTTCATCGTCTGGCTGACTACGTCTTGTATAAATATTTCTGAAAATTCCTGTCATAAGCACATAAACTGACAGTCACCACTTATAAGCTACTACTAAATATTGTAGAAACTTAATTTTCGGTAAAGTTGCTTTGCAATGATTTTTATCGTAAAAAAGTGCTATACAAATAAACTTGAATTGAATTGAATCTAGGCTCGTGGACCTCTCTCACTTCCTTTCATTACACTGTCCTATCTAAATAAAGGCAAAAAATTAACAAACAAATAAAAAAAAATGTAGTGGTTTAAGTGCATTGCTATGCATTAATGTGGTTGCCAGGTTGTTGTTATGTAGTTGTTAATGAGTGGCTTAAAGCATGTTGCAGGGGTGCTGTTGGACTTGCCAGAGCAGTGCTTTATTGTTGCTAAGGTGTTTTGTGGTTTCAAGGGTGTCCTGGTTGTTTTTTTTGTATATTGTGGTTACTTGGCTAGTGTTTTTTCTGCTACGCCATTGCTGCTTCTAAGGTGTTGTGTGGTACTGCTGTGGTATTGTTCTGCTGGAGCATTCCAAGTGTTTCCGTGAACTGCCGTGGAGCTGCTCGAGGTTTCCACATGGTTGCTAAGTTGCTGGATTTCTTTGGGTGGGGGGTTGCCAGGGCAGTGCTTTATGGTTGCCTGCGTGATTTTAGGTCTTTGCAATGTGCTTACTATTAGGGATGCACGATAATATCGGCACAATATCGGTATCGGCCGATAAAAGCTTAAAATGACCATTATCGGTATCGGCCGATATGAATATTTCTGCCGATGAGCCAAACCGATATTCTCCAAGTGAAATAATTGACCTGTTTTTCAGATGTGAAAGTCTGTCTACATTTGTAAAATAATAAATTTATGGTAGAATCAGTACAGAAGAGATACATGGATTTCTCTTCAGTAAAATTAAAGTTTAAATATATCAGTATATATTTGTATATATATCGATATCGGTATCGGTATCGGCATCGGCCAAAATTATTTTGAAAATATCGGCATATCGAATATCGGCCAAAATCCAATATCGTGCATCCCTACTTACTATGATTTAACTATGTGGCTGCTAAGGTTGTGTGTTTTTTTTCATGCTCTGTTAAGTAATTGATCAGTTGTTAATGTGTTGGGATGTGGTTGTGAGGGGTTGCTATGCTGATGTTCTAAGATCTTCTGGAGTTTTCGGATTGGTTTTAGTGCATTGTTATATGGTTCCAAGGGTTTAACTTGCTATGAGTGACTTTTCATGATTTGCTAAGCTGTATTCTGAATAACTTGCAATAATAAAATGCAACGTTATGCAGTTTCTAGGGTGTTATAGGTGATTGCCAGGGTGTTGCAAGTTTGTTCTCCATAATTTTTAGTGCATTTCTACCAATTGCTAAGGTGTAATGACTGTTTTTGTGCATTATTGTGCATTATTTTCTAGGTTGGCTGCATACCGACATAGAGCTCAAACCCAAGACTGGTCTCTAGATATGGCCTGAGTCTCTCTTTCTGCCTGTTTTATCATTTGCTTTAAGGGCTAAACCATTTTATGTCAGGACAAGTTAATACAAAATGAGTTTAATATTTTACAAACATCCCAAATTATTATGTGGCAAAAACAACAGTTAACTAAATAGTTATAACAAAAAGCAATATAATGACCATTTTAAACCTGATGCCCTTATAATTCTTTTAAAGCAATTTTTTTAGATATATCTGTCAATAGTATCACTATTCAGCAGACAGACACAATAGCAGGAACTCTCAAAGTCTCAAACTGATGACACAGCAGTGCTGCAGGGTGAACGCTGCTGTTTTTTTCCTAACTATATAGAATGTCTGCTCTCCAGTTTCTATCTACTGTAATCTAACTGAATTGAGCCATTTGAATTACATTTGTTTTTGTTTTGTTTTCTACAGCTGCATTAAAACTATAATTGTCCAAAGAACACCTTTCTTCAGGGTAAAAAAGGAGATATAAAAGTTTATGATTGTTCGAACTTCACTTTATCATTCCTGTAGCTCAAATGATAGAGAAATGTGCTAACGACTTCAAGGTCATGGGTTCGATTCCCACAGAGAACGCCAACTGATTAAATATTTTAGATAAATGTGCTACTAAATGTTTGAATGTCACTGTTTAAATGTCTTGTTTTTTTCCACAGGTTTCTCACTTTTGATAAGAAGTCGACTTCAACTCTTACCCTAGTGCTACTGGCACTTGCTATTTATGTGACCCTGTGAAGTAAAATAAAAAAAGTGCTAATTCTCAGTTTGCCATTATTAAATTCTGATGAAATCTACAATCTTGTCAGCTGACAAACATGGACTTCCCAAACCTTTACTGAGGCGATGCGGTAGAGGAAATCCGGAGATTTTCCTGTCAGGAAAAGATGTTTTTCTCACCCCTTCTCTTGCTTGAAGCCACTGTGTGGTCACATCAAACCTCTCTAGCTCAGTGTCAAGCTGTACGACATGCAAATCCTTGAAAGTACATGAGTGAAAAGATCTGAATTAGGTTTCTCTGGAAATGTTAGAAATCGAATACATCCTGTTGTGTACAGTGACTGGTAATAGTTGTCCGTCTCAGGAGAAGCAGTTCTGTTTGTGTTGCATGTTTATCTGACGACTTTTCAGGTTTTTTTTTTACTGGCTTTGGGGAAGCAGACATGCCTTATCTTCTCATTTTGGGACTCATGCTACTGTGGACTTCAAACATTCAGGCAAGTTGCACGAAAAGCAGTTGCTGACATGTTTAGGTAACTTTTTACATGATTTGTTAAAGGTTTTTTTTGGACATGTACCGTGGTAATACCAATGTATTCATTGAAGGACCATGTAAATACTATACTATGTGAATATGGACTAAAAATTACTATGGTATTGCCATTACAAGTACTAACAAAGTGTCCAAAACATATTGATACTTGCATGGTACCATGTCAACTTTGTAGTATTTTTTTAGCGATTGATCACTGTACCATGTTACCGACCCATTACACTTTTGTAAGTGTGGTATCATTTTTAATTAAGAATATTTTTTTGGACATGCATTATGGTAATACCGTTGTATAATATGTAAATGCCTAGCAAAAAGTGGTGGTACTATGGTACATTGCTGATAACAGATGGTAATAAAATGGTACTTTGATTTATACTATAATTATTTACTATGATAGATAGTAAGTTTGACCGATACATTGAGGGAAAGTTGCACGAAAAGAGGTTGCTTTCGTCTTTAAGTCAGTATTTCAATGATTTATTAAAAGATTTTTGTACATGCACAGTGGGAATACCATGGTGTTTATTTAAGGGCCATGTAAATACCATACCATATAAATATGCAATTAAAAAAATACTATATTTTTGTATTTGGACTTTTTATATGGTACTCCCATGAATACAATGTTGCACTACAGTACATACCCAAAACAAATAAAAATACTCTTAGTCCCATGCATAAATTTTGGTATTTTTTTGTAACTGATTGCTGAATTGATGGTACTGGCCTAGAATGTGGAATGGTATAATTGTTAATATATAATTTTTTTTGGACATGTACTGAGGTTATACATATTTCTTTTAAATGCTATTCAAATGCCTTACAAAAAGAGGTGTCACCATCGTACATTGCTGAAATCAGATGACTCTTGGATTTTTACTATGGATATACCAAGGTTTTTAGATACAAACATTAGTAATTAATGATAGTAGCCTATTGTAGGCTACTTTGGTGCAAGTATGGTAGCCTACTCTCAGGGTACATGTCCAAAATACATGGTAGCCTACTTATATATGTTTATGGTAGGCTATATGATATGAATATTATATTATCTAGTTTTTGGACGTGTATCATCACAATTCCATGATATTGTGATGCTATTAAGTACTTTTTACTATGGCATAAACATTTAAACTCGTGACTAAAAATGGCAAGCTACTTTACCACAGAGTATATTCGTGTTTAAATAATATTTTTTTTGCTTACGTTTTTAATACATTAGTGCACATTCTGCACAGTAGCGATATGACATGCTTGTTTTTGTTTTTATGTCGTTCCAGGCCGGTTCTAATCGCTGCGATGAGCCCGTAACAGTCCTTCACAGGACTCCCTGCACGTCCTGCGCCGCTTCCGCCGCCGTCGTCTGCCCGCGAGGGTTCAGGAAGATCACCCAGAAGCCCGAAATCTGCAGGTGTGTGATTATCCAGGCTTTGATTATCCAGGGCGTTCGCTCAGAATGCTTTGCGTCTAATGTGTTCTGTGCTGTTTCAGGTACGTTGTGGAGATCGGCAGTCGTCCAGTAGAGCTGTCAGGGTGCTCTCATAGCTGTCAGGTTGTTACGACCGTCCCCCACTGCTGTCCTGGCTTCTGGGGACCCCTGTGCTTGCGTGAGTTACCATGACTTAAAAAGTATTTCTGCACTTGAGATTTTAATGAGTACTTTCAAACAATTAGAAAAGTTCCAAAATCCAAAATAAAAGTTTTCGTTTACATGAGTGTGTATTGTGTAGCCTATATTTATTATGTATCTGTAAATACAAACAGATGCATGTATATATTCAAGAGCAATTTTATGATTATACATTAAATATATTTATATATCATATAAGATATAATAATATAAATACATAAATGTATACATGTAAGTATTTTCCAAATATATACGGAATGTTTGTGTATTTATATATACATAATAAACCATACACATACATACATAGGCCTATATTATGTGATGTGATGTGATGCGATTAATTGTCGTACATTTTAAGCATTAGTCCACTAATCACATGTTTATTAATAAACCATTTAAAGGGATACTGCAACCCAAAATGAAAATTTGTCATTAATAACTTACCCCCATGTCATTCCAAAATCATAAAAGCATCATTCGTCTTCGGAACACAATTTAAGATATTTTGGATGAAAACCGGGAGGCTTGTGACTGTCCCATTCACTGCCAAGTAAAATACACTGTCAAAGTCCAGAAAAGTATGAAAGACGTCATCAGAATAGTCCGTCTGAATTTTATAAAGCAACAAGAATATTTTTTGTACACAAAGAAAACAAAAATATTGACTTTATTTAACAATTTGTCTTCTCTGTGTCTCTCCCCATCACTGTAGCGCCATGTTGGAGAGTATGTGCTGAACGCAGACAGCTTATGCTCATCTGTGTCAGTCGTGCCACAAGGATTTTGTTTTTAACGTGTATTTACGATTTGATTTGAATTAAAACAGCACATCCTTGTGGCTCGACTGACACAAAAGAGTGTACGCTGCCTGCGAATAGGATATGAAATATGATTTATTATGACAAATTAATACGAAATTCAAAATTCATTCAAATTTATAAGATGTAATTGTCCTAACATTTTTCAGACCATCAGTTTCTTCTGAACTTCAGTTAAGTGTGGTTATATGGTTGCATGTATGAACAGGAAACCCTGTGATTGCTGCTTCAAATCTACATTGCTTTAGGTAAGAAAGTATCTACTAAATTACACATTTTCTAATCACTTCTGTATGTTTTTCCAGCTTGCCCTAGCTGGTCCGGAAAGATGTGTAATGGTTATGGTACATGTGACTCTGGAAATGGCACCTGTGTTTGTAATGTAAGTGTTTATGAGTTACGTTCTTTTACTGAAAGTAAATTTTAAAATATTTTTTAACTAAATTTACTTTTTTCAGTATAGATGCACATCTATTTATTCATTTGTTTACCTTGTTTTCGCAAGTAATAACACAAAATAAATAAATAAATAATATGTAATAGATAATACTAATAATGTAAATTAGAATTGCTTTTAAAAACATCTGATATATTATCTTAATTTAAATGTTTTTGTTGAAATAGATGCATATTTATTAAAGTTTTATTAAAGTGATATAAAATAATAAAAATCTAAGGTTTTTGATTTCACAGTTTTTTTTCTATTATTTATTTAAGCCTTTTTGGGGCAAGTAATATCACAATAAAAAATAATTAGCAAATAAATAAATAAATATATAATCTGTTCTTTTACTTACATTTTAGGTTAATTCAACTTCAATTGAATTTTTTTTAGTGAAATTTATGTTTATTCATTTATTTAAATAAGCTTTACTCAATGACATTTGTATCTAATACTATCTACTACTACTACTACTATTACTACTACTAATAATAATCATAATAAACCATCTTTCAGGAGGGATATAAAGGTTTTGCATGCGAGAGTTGTTCGAATGAGAATACCTATGGAGACCACTGCCATTCAGGTCTGTTATTTGTAGGGATTTCTGATATCACAAGCTAATAATCCCATGTTTGGAGACAAAATTGTCTAATTGTAAAACTGTTGTAGAGTGCAGCTGTGCGCAAGGAAAGTGTAACTCAGGACCAGACGGTGATGGTGAATGTTACTGTCAGCCGCCATTTTCAGGACCAAAGTGTGATAAAGGTAAATTAGAGACTCTTTCTGTAAGCTTATCTACCCGTGGTGCAAAAAAAAAAAATAAATATCCGGTTAATCTTAGTAAATATCATCATGCTGGTTTTGTTGAATCACTCTAATTGTTTCCTGTGCAGTTTCTTCGTCATGCTCAAACTGCCCGGCCTATTCGTATTGTAAGGGAGACAACACAAACGCTGTGTGCGAATGTCTTCCTGGATACAAGAAGAATGGAAATGCATGCATAGGTACTTTAAATGTTTAGCGACACGTAAAAAATATTACATTATATGTTTGTTTTGTGTCACGTTTTGTAAATGTTGGTTCATATTCAGCTCATTTTAAGGCAGGACGTCCCAGGTGAACAGACAGCACCATATTTCCCCAGCCGATTTATGACATTCTAAACTTCAGTTCTCTGAAATGAAATTTAATTAAATATTTGCTTACATTTTCCAGAACACTGGATAAAGCCAGTTCAAAATAGATTTAATTTATTATATAATTAAATAAATTTAATTTCATAGACATACTAGAGTTAAAACTTTTTACTGAGGGGATTTTGGATATCTCTTTTTATCACTCAGAAGATACAGTCGACCACCAGAAAATATAGATTTTAACCACGTTTTTAGGAATAAAGTGTTATATAAAAGCAAACGAATGATATATGAACAAACCCCACGGTAAAATCCTTCAGAATATAGATGGGAATAAAACTGTAAGTTTTGGTGTATGTGAGTGCTACTGAAGTGGAGGAAAAACTTTTTTAGATAAAACGGCTTTTAATATATGTGCTGTAATAGACACAAATAGATCAACTGCAATAACATTTTTGGATGTTTTCTTTCTACTAGTCTGAAACAACATGTTATGAAGAGCCAAATAACGCCAAAATCTCAAAACTGAAAACAAAGCTGTTTCCTGTTGTGTCTTGACTTCAAGTTTCTCAATCCTAGTTCCTATATGCCTCATCAGTTTCTATCCTGTTCCAGGCGTGTGTTCGCCAGGAATTTGCGATGCTAACGCGAAGTGTTCATTTAGCGGTGGGAAGTTTCAGTGTGAGTGTGAAGAGGGATTCAAGGGAGACGGCCGACACTGCCTTCCCATCAACCCCTGCGAAACTAATAACGGGGGCTGTCCTGTAGAGTCCACTCTCTGTGAATTCACAAGCCCAGGGAAGGTGAGCAGTGCACTGTGGGATAGAATCTGAAACTAATGTTGAATTCAATGCATATTTGTATTATGAGTTCTGTGTGTGTTTCTCTCCAGTCGAAATGTGTGTGTTTGCCTGGAATGGTATCGTCCGACCCGTCGAAGGGCTGCACACAAAAATCGGCCTGCGCACCGGGTTCATGCCACGTCAGCGCCCACTGCGAGACCAAGTCAGACGGCATGCCCAGGTCTGTCCTGCTGCTTCCCTCATGATGACATGTCAAAGGCAGCTTTCACTTCCTTCAACGCCACCACTGTAATGACTGAGAGAATCTTACAAAAAACCTGTCCAACTCCATCTAGGTCATATTTCACCCCCAACAATAAGATTATTGAAAATTATTCATATTTTCCATAATTTCAATATTCACATTTTTTATGATATTTAAACCATTCCCCCCACACTTTTCCTCCTGCATTGTCTTTGTTGAATAACTAAATAAGCTTTAGTTTTATTTTTTTAACAGCATTACAACTACAATGAAATACTCTTTAGCATCAAATATTTTCTGGATCTTCTCTGTTTTTGTGTTCTCCATCTGTCAAAGGACATTTTAAATTTTTTATATTGTAATTTAATGCTGAATTGTATCATTACAAATTTATTTATTAAAGTAATTACAGTCTAAAGATAATTATTTAAACATCTGGATGCATTACAGTAATGTTAAAAGCAAATAATGTAGAGAATTTTTTTTAGTTTTTGTCAGTGCTGCAATCCAAAAATAGTCCTAATTTCGAATAATGTTGCAATGCAAAAATGTATTTAAAAAATTTGAAATTAAAGACCATTACTTTGTCTATAAGGGGAAAATGTGGCAGTAGTGAGCAAAAAAGCTATTTATATGGGCTTTATTACCTTTCAAGTACTAGTAGGCTACTAAACATTATTATTATTATTTATTTTTTATTAAACTTGTTCTTAAGAGAAGTTTCTTAAACATGAAAAACTGAACATCACTTCGCTGAACATTATGGAATTGTTATGTAGATGTTGCATTAACTACTCAATGGCTCTCCTTGGAAGAAACATTCATGTATGACATATTTTACACACATATGTGTAGTAATATCCTGAATCGTGTTGATTATGATATTATTCGTAAAAAAAATAACCAAATCCCTTATGAAAATGAACCATGGTTTTATTAGAGTAAAAGTGTAGTAACCATGATTTTTTTTTGACACATTGATTACCATTTGTATAACCACAGTCTTACTACAAATACGAGCGTAGCGTAGCAAAACCATGGTTCATTTGGTTTTACTATAGTAAGCATGATTTCTTTGGTTTTATCTGTCATAAAACTATGGTTGTTTTCATAAGGGATGACCATGTCACGAGATCACTACTGAGAGGTTCTGTCGCGTCATAAATAGCTGGGATGTTTCTCTCAGATGCTCGCAGAAGGCCAGGGCTATAAACCGAGTCGTTTGATTCTTTCAGCTGCAGCTGCAATGTTCAGCAGATCGGCGATGGCAGACGTTGCTATGGTAACCTGATGGAGCGAGTTCTGGAGCTGGACAGAGAGGGCGGTCAGGCAGGAAACCTCACTGGAAGCGTTCGGTTCTTTGGTGCGTCTGCAGAGAGCCCCAGACCTGCTTTCCCACCCTTTTTTTTCTCATCCAACATTGAGTGAACAATTGAGTTTGTTTTATCCGTTTGACAGCAGTGTGCTGTGTTTTTCAGAGCAAGCGTGTGAGTTCACACTCAGCCAGCACGGCCCGTTCACTGCGTTCATTCCTGCGGGACAGAATCCTTTCCAAGTGGGTTGAAGCAGACTGAAAAACACCCAAACAGTGGCCTGGCAGTTTGTGTTTCACATCCTCATAATGTTTCCTGTTTTTTTTTGTGTGTGTGACAACTTCCTGTTTGTTGCGAGCAGATGTTTACATGTGCTGTGCTCTTCAGACGCTTGCAGGAAAGTCCTCGACCGGCGTCCTGAACGCGGTGTGCAAAAATCACCTCATCCTCGGACAGAAACTCTACACCGATCTGGAGGGGAAAGACATGTGGATGTACGGAGGAGAAAAAATCAGATTCAAAACAAAAAAGGTGTCCATCCATGCATCCATCCATCCATGCATCCATCCATCCATCCATTCATGCATCCATCCATCCATGCATCCATCCATCCATCCATCCATCCATGCATCCATCCATCCATGCATCCATGCATCCATCCATCCATCCATCCATCCATCCATGCATCCATCCATATCCATTCATCCATGCATCCATATCCATTCATCCATGCATCCATATCCATGCATCCATCCATGCATCCATCCATCCATCCATCCATGCATCCATCCATCTATCCATCCATCCATGCATCCATCCATCCATCCATGCATCCATCCATCCATTCTGATCCATTCTATCATTCTATTATTATTGATATCATTCTTTAATTGTCTATCATTCTGTCTATCATACTAGTTACCATTCTACATCAGTCATTCTATCTATTCTATCTGTCGTTCTGTCATACTCTCTTTCATTCTCTTTGAGGTGCTGTCTATCACTGTATCTACCATTCCACCTATCATTCTATCATTATATTGATCGTTCTGTGATTGTCTACTGTTTTAGCGTTCCAACTGTCATAATTTACATTGTTCTATCTGTTGTTCTATCATTCTTTCAATCGTTATATCATACTATCTATCATTCTTTCTATTGTACTGACATTTTGTCATTCTACATCAGTCATTCTTTTGTTCTATCACACTATCATTCTTTATAACATTCTATCTGTCGTTCGATTATATATACTACCATTCATTTTGTTGTTCTTTATATCATTCGATCTGTTGTTTTATCATTAGGTATATATCATTCTATCAATCGTTCTATCATTCTATCTTTTATCGTTTGCTCTGCCTATTGTACTGTTTATAAATATCTTTCTTTTCATTCTTTATATCGTTCTATCCTTCTATTGTTCCATCTGTCAATCTGTTGTTCATATCATATCTTAAATTTTTTGTCAATCTGTTGTAATATACTATTTATTATTCTGTCCATCATTCTGTCAGTTTGTCTCTCTATCAAACTCCACATTGTTCTATTTTACAATGTATCATTCTTTCTATTGTGTTATCTAAAACGCTGTCGTTCTGTCTGTGGTTCTGTTTTTCTTTCTATTGTTTTGACACTATCTGTGTCTGTCTATTGTTCTGTCCATCTTTCTCTCATCAGTCTATTTTTCCTGTCTGATCTATTCATGTATTCATCCATTGATTTGTGCACGTGTCTGCAGCACTTTATCCTGATGAGGGATCCAGACGTGTTGTTTACTATACTTGAGAGCGATATCCCAGCATCCAACGGAATAATTCATATAATTGACAAGCCCTTTACTCTTGCTCACATCGAGTCTTCAAACAACAACATAGAGGTAAAGCCGTTCAACCTGTTTTACAAGCAGCTGATCTAATAATATCTGGTGAATGACATACAGCACCGACCTCAACACCCTCTAATGTAGATGTTCTAATGTGTCAAGTTCTCCTCAAAGACCATCGGGGAGATTTTCAGAGAGGATGACAGGTTCAATCGATTCCTGTCTCTGGTTGATGTGAGTGATCTCCTCTCGTGCTCCTTTTCTGCATTTCTCAGCTGAACCCAAGCATTGAGGACATTTTTTTTCTCTTTCTGCTGCAGAATTGTGGAACTCTGTTGCCTTTCAGAGGTTCAGGTCCACTTACAGTGTTTGTTCCAACCAACACAGCCATAGACAAATCCAGAGATGGAAGTATTATGTACATGCTGAACGACGTGAGCTGCCATTATATAAATAACATTTAGAACAAATGTTTACTCAGTGTTTTAATCAAATCTTTAGGATATTCATATATTTGCTCATATAACACACACTGATCGTTCATCTCTTTGTTTTAAAGGCCAGACCAAAGCTTCAGATGCTTCTGAAGCACCATGTGTTCTCCCAGGCCGCTGTAAGTCTCCTTTGACATACAAAATCATTTCCCACAGTTAATTTGACTTTAAAATGAGGCATTTATGAACGTTGCTTCCTATGAAATGGTTTGACGAATGCAATTTCCTTGAAATTGGAAATTGGGGAAGCACATATTTGCTTTTCGTCACACCTCCAAAGCTTTGATTTGCTACATGCTTTTCGCAAGAATGAAGTTAGCATTTAGACAGCAATACTTTTGGACCATTTTCCAACCTCTTTTTCAGA
The DNA here is from genome assembly GCF_023724105.1 of Carassius gibelio. NCBI lineage: Eukaryota > Metazoa > Chordata > Actinopteri > Cypriniformes > Cyprinidae > Carassius > Carassius gibelio. The sequence goes on along the minus strand of NC_068417.1, from coordinate 20,993,307 downwards.
AGGTAGCTGTATTTGTCAGTGTCTAGCAATGCATGCTAACAGGAAAAGCTAATGGACATTAATTCAAATCTTTCAAATCTTTAATTAAGGATGTAAGTGCAATATAATGTTTAGGTCAGTGAGTTTTAAAGGGGTTATAGGATGCCACATGCACTTTTGCAAGTTGTTGAACGCATGAGCACAGTCCCTGAGAGAGCAGCTCAGAAGAGAGGGGCGGGGTTAGCAGAGCTCATTAACATTTAAAGGAAAATGCTACAGAACGACTTGCTCTGAAAAGAGGAGTTTTTGACAGGGTAAAAAGGTGTTTTTTACACTACCAATGGGAAATTTTAACCAAACTATGTCATAGACTTTTCATTAAAGTCCCCGTGAAACGGAAGTTACAAACGTCTTTTCTCCAGTGTTGTGACGTATTTCCGAGAGAAACGGAATAATAAATGAGGAAAATAGTGGGCGTGGCTTATTTTCCAACTAGCACCTGATTGGATCTAGATAAGTAGGTGTGTTCAATTGCATGAGACATGGTTCATTTCAACTCACCGTCGTCAAACTTTGTGAGGTACCAATGGTGTACACTTACGGGACAGCGTTCTCGGTTATTGACAGATATCTCACAAACCCCATTTCGTGTTCTGTACAATTTTTGAAGCATTCGTGCGTGAAGTGCTTCGAGCACATCCGGGACCAATCTGTTATCTCTCCTTCCTCGAAATGTAAAAAATCGAGCCATTTGGACCATAACGAGGGAATTTTGGAAAAGGGAAAAGTGTTCCGTGAGTTCCACAACCAAAAATGCACCTCCTCGCCATCACTCCTTTACGCGCTGTCAATGCTCGCAAACACACAGGCAGCCTGTCTACTGTCAGTTGGAGGGGCGTGGTTACGGATTAAGCAGACACCCAATTCCTCAAGCCTATGTCATCAGTGAAGGTCCTCCAATGCAGAGGGGAGGGGCATTTTCAGATTTTGATTAAAGATTATGAAGCCAAACATTTTTTTCGTGTGGATTGACTCGCATGGATGAATTGTTCTGCACAAAACAATCAATTTAGGCGAACAAAGTAAATATAGTCAATTCTGATTTCATGTGGACTTTAAGACCCTAAAGAATCATACCAACCTGTGGAAAATGGGCATCCGATGACCCCTTTAAAATAATATTAAATGTATGTTTTTCTTAAACCAGCACATTTGGTGAAATGTTTGGCCCAGTTTCATAGTTGGGAAATTAATAACATACATCATGTCAAATATCTTTGCATTAGGTCACTGTGGACCAACTTGCTAGCATGTCTGGGATTACAACAATGGCCAATGAGATCTTAAGGATCAATGCCTCTGAGGATGTAAGTGAATGTGCTTTTATTATTGCATTGGCTGTAACTCCTGATGAGAATGAGACATTTTTATGAAATTTGGTACAATTATGTTGGGCCTCATTCTGTTTTTAAATTTAAATTAAAATTAAATTTATGCATGTAGCAGACACTTTTATCCAAAGCGTCTTACAGTGCATTCAGGCTATACGTTTTTACCTATCATGTGTTCCCGGAGAATCGAACCTCCAACCTTTCACTTGATAAAGCAATGCTCTACCAATTGAGCTACAGGAACAAGATGAAATGAAAAATGAAAATGAAACATTTGGTGACATAGTGACATTGTAATAATGGGAAATTTAAAAATGACAGAACTGTTGGTTTTACGCTCTCTCACTCAATCCACAGGGAAGAGTCTTCCTGGGCGATAAAGGAATACCTCTCGAAACGAAAGATATTGTCGCATCTAATGGAATCATTCACCTAATTGATGGACTTCTTGTACCTTCCTCTATAGTTCCCATAATGCCCCATCGGTGTGACCTTAATGGGAGCAGAATCTCTATTGTAGGTGCTCTTTTATGCGTGACTACACATAGTGCTTGCTAGCAAAACAAATATTCAACACCATAATTCTATTCAACATAATTCTATGGATAATAAAACATCTGTGCAACAAGATTCTCTATGAATTCTGTGAAAAATTGTGCTTCTTTTCATAGGGTACCTGTGTTAGATGCAGCCATATCCATGAAACACAATGTCCGCCTAGAAGTGTTGCTCTGGTATAAGATTTTTCAATTATTTATAAACTATATAAGCAATTACACATTTATAATCGATACATACTTATTAAATGACTTTTTAAATGAATGTATTTTCAAAATTACAACAACCAATGGAGAAATTTAAACATCAGCAATGTTTACAGCAGAGCTGCATCATTTATTGTCCCGAACACTGCATCTGGGCTTTTTTCACCTAGGCAAATCATTTAAGAGGCTGCGAACCAATTCCTGATCGCCGATGGTCGTATTCTTCACTTGAGGAAGGCTGTGCCAAATACTGCAACATTACTGAGAGGGTACGAAAACAAGGTCTCACATTCCACATGCAAACACAACATTCCATAAATGTCTGCAATTGTTGTAAAATGTTAAAAACTCCATTAGTTTTCTACAAAATAGTTTTTTGACTGTAACTTATAAACCTTTCAAGACAGATCTATACAAAATAGTTTTTTGACTGTAACTTATAAACCTTTCAAGACAGATCTTTACAAAATAGTTTTTTGACTGTAACTTATAAACCTTTCAAGAGAGATCTACTATATGCTACAAGGTTAATCATCTATCGTATATACTTCACATGAAGCTATCAACCTGCATTTTTTTTAAGTAATCCCATTTAGCAGCAGAATTCATGATGAAAAACTACATTACCCATGATTCTGTACAAAACATTCCACAAGAATTTGTACATAGACGCATTTTTTGCAAGAATCTCAAAATATATTGTTTCTACTGATATAATCAACAACTTTAAATGAGTAGTTTTAGATTTCAGTATTGTTTAATTTGATTATGTCATTCGCAGTGGTTCATGGGATTGTAGTTCCGTTAAATACACAGTCTTGTACCTTTTTACAGTCTTTTTGCCCATTTATTATTTCTTAGCTTCAAATCAAAGTGTGTAATGTTGTGATTCTTCTCGTGGCTAGCTGGCTTGGTTCTCGGTTTGTAACTTTTTTTAATGAAGACTTATGACTTTTAAAAAATTATTTTGGGGAAAAATAAATAGCAAAAATGCTTCTGGAACCAATGCCACTGAAAACGTGGGCGGGCACTAACGCACTCATTTCTAAACAATTATCTGTATGAATACGGAAGTTTGTGAGACGTGTGACATCTTGTTTATTTTAGACACCACAGTGTTGCAGTGGTTTCTATGGGCCAGACTGTAAACCGTGCATTGGGGGTTTCCAGCACCCTTGTTATGATAAAGGGACTGTAAGTATACAAATATGTACTCTATACTGTCATGACTGGATATTCGGGCGTTTATTTGTCTAATGTCTGTTCGTAGTGTTTTGACGGCATCAATGGGAACGGCTCCTGTAAATGTGAACCAGCGTTTACGGGTGTAGCCTGCCACCTCTGCTCAAACCCCAACAAACACGGAGAGAACTGTGATGAAGGTGATGTTATATACCTTATATTCTTTCATAATGCCTCCTTCTGTCTCTTTTTCCAAAGCGTAGCTCTACTAGTACAGTACCATTGCCGTGACCTTCTCCTCTGCTCGTGCTCTGTTTGCTCCTGTAGACTGCCGCTGTGTCCATGGCGTGTGTGATAACAGACCTGGCAGTATGGGGGTGTGTAGGAGAGGATCCTGTCAGGAGGGCTTTTCAGGGGAGCTTTGTGACCAGACCCCCACACCCTGCAATTCAGACGGCGTCCTCGAGCACTGCCACATTCACGCTAAATGTGTCTACAACAACGATCAAACCATGTTAGTGTCACTTGAGCATAGTGTGTAGATCGTTGTAGACTGCAATCTTGTATTTTATTTTAATTTGAGCAAATATAACTTTAAGTTATTGTACATGCATTTGGCAAATATTTATTAGTTTCTTTCTAGAAGGTAATTTTATTTATTTAGTTTAGTTTAGACAAAATGTTTAACAAATATGTAACTTTTTTTAAAACTTTTACTCTGCAATGCACATGCATGTTTTGTTTTGTTTTTTGTCTCGTTTTTTTTCTCTTATTAATCTGCATCAATCTTTGGCATGTTATTGATCTATCGTCCATTGTGCTATAGGTGTGTTTGTCTGCCTGGATACGATGGAGATGGTTACACCTGCACTAAAACCAATCCCTGCCTCCAGCCTCAGAGAGGAGGCTGCCACGTCAATGTGAGACAGATGTTAATTTCCCTTTTCCAGCCTTTAGCCCTCACATGTAGAAATCTGAAGTGATGTCTGCCTATTTTTTTCATATGAAAATGATTTCCAGCATTGGCTAGGCCAGTGTTTTTTAACCCTAATAAAAATAAAGATAATAATTTTGAGTTTAACATTTTTGTTTTATAGGCCAGATGTATGTATGATGCAGGAGAGGTGAACTGTGTTTGTATGGAAGGATGGACAGGCGATGGACGTCTTTGTGTGGGAATCAATAACTGCTTGAGTGAGAGCCGTGGTGGATGTCATAAAAATGCAGAATGCACATTCACTGGACCAGGACAGGTAATACTGAACAAACTGTGAGGATACAGTTAACATGTAGGACAGAAAAATCACAAAAATATCACTGGAGCTCCTGTTTGAAAGTCTTTTGCATCTTGGAGTTTCACACATGTCTTCTCTAGCCCTCATTATGCTCTTCGTCAATTTGACACAAACACATTTATTAGTTTTGGAAAATTCTCATTATGTTTTTCTAGAAATTGCGTTCCTGTTTTCACATTTACGCACAATAATTTTGTTATGCCAGTTTTTCAGATACGTACCTCAGCATTTATACTATCGATAGATGATTTTATTTGAATACATTTGTCAATACATACAAACATTTATAAATATATACAAGCTGTGTTGACACATCCATTTTTATTTGTTCTTGCATGCAAATTTTGTTTGGAATCAAAACAATGATCCCATGTCTGAGCAAAAGTATATAAAATTAATAAAATAAAAATTGATATGCTTTTTATAATTTTTAACAGTTTTACAGAAAATATTTTTATTTTCATTTTTGAAAGGATTGATTTCAAAGGTTTACTATTTTTTTTTCTCCAAAGGAATTTTTATAGAAAAATCTGAGCCTTCAGTTATTATCATTCAATTATTACTTCAATAAAACTGAGAACTTAAGTATGAAAGAAACATTACTATTATAAACCCAGAACTGGGTTTTGTTAAACCTATTTCTCTGTTTAGAATGAATGTAGCTGCATGAAAGGCTACATGGGAGATGGCGTCGTCTGTAACGTCGTCAACCCCTGTTTGTCAGATAACGGAGGCTGCCATTCTCTGGTCTGTATTTCATGCTTGCAGATTAATCTCTTAAATACATCTGTACATCTCTGAACAACCTGTCAAAATACGGATGCTGGTGAAATTATATTTACATGCAAGAGCTAGCGTGTAATGTGGCGTAACAGTATGATAATGTGTTCAGGCCACGTGTAAATTAAAGAGCCCAGGAATACGTGAATGTGTGTGCCGAAGCGAATATGAAGGCGATGGACTCACATGTTACGGAAACATGCTTGTGGTAAGATGACGCTTTAATGCATTTAATTGTAAAGATGTAAATTAGTTAGCAACAACATTGTTTTAGGCTTTTAAAAATGCATAAAAAAGGTCTAGTAATAAACATTAGCCATTTTTTTTATTTTTTACATTTTATTTAAATTATTAAATGTTAGTACGAAGAAGGAAACTTATATAAAGCAAGCATAATTGTTTTCCATTATTTTTCAAATAAACACACCATACACAAACCATAAACGTTCAAAATTATATTTTGACTGAAAAACAGCATACAATTCTATCAGTTAGAATGAGAGTTCATTGAAAAAGGAGATTTTTTAGTTGTTATTTTTAAATGAACAACAAAAGCTCAAAACACAAATAAAATATCTTCAATACTTCATATATTCAATTTTCAAACACAAAACATTTGAATATAACATAAAGACTCATACACAACTATGATTTGTTCCTAAAAACTGATTTTGATCAAATCTTTGATCATGTTTTCATTATTGTTTTTATTTTCAGCAACTAGATGGAAACGCTGAGTTTTATAATTTCAACAGCTTACTTCTAGTAAGTTCATCTTTACCCCAGTAAACGGTCCATTAGTTAATTTACAATAATATTTTAGTAACAATGAGAGTATGAAAACAAATAATATAAAAATATAATACAACATTTCGGTGTTCATCTGTAGAGGCACAAAGTGATTGACAGCGACAGCAGAGTCACGGCTTTGGTTCCATCTAAAGCTGCTTTCAAAAACCTCAGCAATTCAGAGGCATCGTTTTGGTATGACTATTACAGGCTTCCTCACCTTCTGAAGTAAGTGTTTGGATCGATATCACAAACTGATTTCTGAGGTTTTTAAAAAACATCTAATAAATGCATTTTTCATTTGCAATTTCTGTCTAGAGTCCATTTTTTAGATGGGATATACACCTCTGAAGCCTTACAGCAGCTGGTTGGTAAAACGGTACAGACTCTAGGAAAGACTAAATGGGAGGTCAATAGCAATGGCAAGGTAACTGTCCCACCACTCATACCTTAAAGTGGCCATTTTTAACTGCTCTGATGTGACCTGTTAACCCTCATGTTCCCAGGAGCTCATGATCGGCAATGCTACCATCCTCGCACCGGACCTCAAGACAATAAATGGGTGCATTCACATCATTGACACGGTAATTTTACTTAAAGCAAATATTACAACTTTTTTTTTATTATTTTTTTATCAAAAGTTTTAAACTTTGTTTTAATTTACAATAAATGAGAACGTTTGTTGGAGTTGTAGTCACAACAGACAGGGTCAAACACCAGCAAGCAATAACATCCGAGGCACAGGCAAAAGAATAATCCACAATACAGGCGATGGTCAGGGCAGGCAGCAATAAATCAAAAACAAAGGTAACAGTCCAAGGATCAAAACATGAGGAAGGCAAAATCTAGGAAACTTGGAAGGGCTGAACATTTAATCACCAGTGAAGACAGAGAGTGTGTGTGCTACTTCTTGAAAGTCTTTCTAATGTGAGACGGCTGTGAACTGATGATAAGATTTAATGAGTGACCTTTTTATCATTTTTATTTGCAAGAGTATTGCAAAAAACATCTAGCGAGTAATCTAGAGTGAGTAATGCAATGCAAATATTCACGTTTGGTTTTAGGTGTGAACACACAATAAGAACATGTACTGTATAACACCTTAGTAATTGCATAGCAACAACAAAACTTACATTAAAAACACGTAGAATGCCTTTGCAACTGCATAGCAACAATCTAAAACATTAGAAAAATTATTAGCAATGCCTGACATTTTTTATTTATAAACACTCTGATTTCCTTCTTAAAATTATCTGGCCTAGTTTGGCCATATTAATACCCTTTGTCTCTGACATATGAAACATTTCTTAATTGTCTTAAATTTTTACTGTAACAAATTTTCTTACAGGTTCTTCGACCTGCTCTCTCTGATGTCCCTCCACCTCCTCCTAGTTTGATGGAGTTCCTGAACAAAACACCAGAATTTAGCCTTTTCAGGCAGGCGGCTCTGGTGTGTTTGATCTAGAAATATAACTTACTCTGTTTTCAACAACAAGAGTTACAGAATAACTTTGTTGCATAAACATAGTTGCCTCTGTTTTTTTTTTTTTTTTTAGCTCTACAACTTGGAAAAAAATATCCCAACTAGAGAATACACCATTTTTGTCCCAAATGACAGTGCCATGCAAGAGTACCTGAAAAAAACCAACTCAACACAACTGGTGAGTGGAACGTTTAAAATAATGCTAGACATTCATACTCTAGGGCATTGGTCTTAAACTCATTTCCTGGAGGGCCACAGCTATGCACAGTTTAACTCGAACCCTAATTAAACACACCCAATCAAGCTCTTCAGAATTACTAGAAACGTCCTAGCTGGTTGGAGCTAAACTCTGTAGAACTGTGTTCCTCCAGGAATTGAGTTTGAGACTATTGCTCTAGTGAGACACTTTAGTCTCACTCATAAAATTAACTGATGAAAGTGTCTCTTTTCAACAGAGCTTAGACGTCGTAAAATATCACATAATTCTAGGCGAGCAACTGTTTCCTGAACACTTGGGCAATGGACTTTTCAAAAACACGTTTCTGGAAAATGGCACTCAGATCATGTTTTTTGTGGACATTGATAATCAGGTATTGCACAACCAACGATAGCTCATATTCTGTACAACACTTAGATGAAACTAGTCAAGACTAACTAGTCCTAAACTCCAGACAATGGCCAATGACGTTCCCATTAACGGAAGCTTCACTGAGACGAGGCATGGCACTGCGTTCGGGATCCCACGTGTCTTAGACCTCCACAAGAACCACTGCAGTAAAGATGTGATTTTAAAGATTTCTGTAAGTTTCTATTTGAATTTTATATGGTGAATCTCAAGTGGCATATGGACAACGTTAAGGAACGTTTGCTTTCTTTGCAGGGTCGCTGTGGAGATTGTAACACTGAACCTAAATGCTTCTATAATGCCAAACCTGTAAGATGACGTAGAGTTCTTTTTTTTTTTATTAGTTTAACGTTTATGTGAATTTTATGATGCATCTTTCTGTTTGTTTCTTCAGATACAACCAAAGTACCCTCAAAATATGAAGTCAAACTGTAAATACAGGACACGAGTTGGGAAAAAGAGAGTGAGTGTGCCAGGTTGTCAAATTGACTGCTTGAGAACAACAAAGGTACCTCATTTTCTACTTTTTGACATAAAAAACATACTAAACAAGTTCACAAACTAATTTTCCAATGCTTCCCAACATGCATTGTCATGTTGTACATACTTGAGGGAACTCAGACCTGAGTTCCGTTTCAGATCCTTCCATTTCAAATAGGAATGAAATATGTTGAGAGGTTTCTGTCCCTCCACTGAAGTCCAGGATACCAAATCTTTGAAGATCCAAAAAGCCCAAGAAGGCGTCATAAAAAGAAACCATATCAAGGAGTTTAGTCCAAGTCTTGAGAAGAAATTTGAAAACTTTTTAAATCAGGGGCATCCAATCCTATTTCCAGGGCCACTTTCCTAAAGATTTAGCTCCAACCAGCCTCCAAGACATTTTTTTCTGGAAGTTTCTAATGTGTCTGAATTAGAATAATTAGAATAATTAGGTTCAGAGCTGAACTCTGCAGGAACAGGTTTGGACACCCCTGCTTTATATCTTCATATATTTTGTATTCATTAAATTAACAATTTTTCATCTCGATTTCAAACTGACCTAGATCTATCCACAGCCTCATAAAAAAATCTTACAAAGTTGCTGTTAAACAGTTTATTATTCAGGTAGCAATTAACACGCTGATACTTGCACCTCAAGATATCTTTCGAACTGTTCCTCAGTCTGGACAAAAACTGTATAATATTATATACTATGTCTTTGCTACAGCGCCCGCCTGAAAATGCAAGCCATTCTTGCTCTCTGAACACTACAGTGTGTTAAATCAAGATTGCGTAGCTAGAGATTCCTGCAATTATGTATTTCAGACCAGAGTGTTATGTACTGGTAGTGGGTTTACACTTCAAAATTCAGATTCAAAGCTGTTTCAGATTCAAACCTCATGATAACTTTCTATTAGGACCATTCCTGCTGTCCAGGATACTTTGGGAATGATTGCTCCAAATGTCCTGGAAGTGTAAATAACTGGTGCTCCAACAACGGTCAATGCAAGGATGGGTTGTCTGGCAGTGGGGAGTGTCTCTGTAATGAGGGCTTCCACGGAACAGCCTGTGAGATGTGTGAACCTGGGAGATATGGAAAAGACTGCAAGTCTGGTAACCTCTACCAGCAATATTTTCATTATACAGTCTTTGTGTAGGCATCCTGTTGAAGCCTTATTCAACAAACTCTTGGTTTTCATTTGACAGAATGCCATTGTGAACATGGCAAATGTTTGGACGGTTTGGACGGAAATGGGCAGTGCATTTGTTTCAAAGGTTGGAAGGGAGTGAATTGCTCTGTTGGTCAGTATTAAGGTCAAACTTATTTTGTCAGTTAGCATGTTTCTCACCTCTGTGCACTTGACGTCATAAACTTTTCTCAATTTCAGTGGTAGTTAATGATGCCTGTGGTGGAGTTTGTGATGTCAATGCCAAGTAAGTATGGAAAACAAATATAAGAAACATTTTTAACACATTCATCACTGTTTGTAATGCAGCATTTTTCTTCCAGCTGTATCTCAGGAGGTTCAGGAGCTCCTCCAACTTGTTCCTGCATAGCTGGTTATAAGGGTAACGGGACATTCTGCAAAGGTGTGTTTGTGGTTCTTTGTTAAGTTTGTCATTTAAGTTTTTTTTTGCCCCAGTGAAATCAAAATTCACCTTGTTAACTTTCCCAAAACACATTCCGGGTCTTATTGTGAATTATTTGTGTTCCACAGAAATTGACCCTTGTACCACAAACCACGGAGGATGTTCCGTAAATGCAAACTGCAAAAAAACATCACCTGGTGAAAGAAGCTGTACATGTAATGCTGGCTACATTGGTGATGGGGTTATGTGTCTTGGTAAATGTGTGATTTACATCCTTTAATATCTAAATGGGTAGCGTGGTCTAGTGGATGCATGGAATTGGTGTTTAAGATTTGATTTATAAATCATCGCTCAAAGCATTTGTGCAACATTTGTCAGTTTAGCATTTAGCATCTTCATTGATCCATCCTTTGTGGTGTTTTTATTCAGTTGGTCTTAGCCTGCTTTTTATTCTTTCTTTGATTTTAATTTAGTATCATAATCAGCCTTGATTAAGATTTTTTTGTACTATGTGATATGTGCTTAGGGTGTCCCTCAGGGCTCTGTATTGGCCTCAATTATCAGTTTTGCATTGTATGTATGCATTTACTTGTTTAAAGCAGTGTAATTGTGTTTTCACTACAGAAATGGATGCCTGCTTAGTGGACAATGGAGGATGTGACAAAAATGCTTTATGTATGAAAACTGGACCAAACAGGGTTTGTGTCACTGATTTTAGCACATGCTTAATAACAGATGTTAACATTACAAAGATGTAAAGATACAAAGATTAAGATGTTGAACATTACATTTGTTTCAGGTTGCATGTGCATGTAAGCCTGGCTTTATTTCTCAAGGTCATAGATGTCTGTCAGTTAATCCTTGCCGGAAGGTAAGAGAATTCAAAAACAATATTACAGCAAATAATTGTATTAAATCATCATCTGATATTAGGTATTTTTGTATGCAAAACATTTATATTTTATAACAGAATAATGGCGGTTGCAATATTAATGCTGTTTGCAAATACCTCGGAGATGGGGAACGTAATTGCACATGCTATATTGGCTACAAAGGGGATGGTTTTAACTGTGCAGGGACTGTGAGTAGAGTAAGTATCCTTTGAGATTAATTTTAGGCTAATTAATAATGACTGACAAAACATGAGAAACAACAACTTCTGCTTTTCAAATTAATCTTATAATTGTTTATTCAAGGAGCTTCTTCGTATGCCCGAGGCAGCTTGGCTGAGAAGAAATATTGGTGTAAGCACAGATTTAAATTTGTGATAGAGTATTATAATTTTTTTGATATATTTGAGATATATTAACAACAATAATAATGTGTGTTATAGGTAATGAGAGTCCGAGATCTGTACAGTAAAGGCCCTTTCACTGTATTTGTTCCTCATGCTGATTATGTGGCAAATGTTTCGGTATGCTGCACTGAATCACACCAAAGTATTCTTACATTATAAGTATTATATTGGTATTTATTGGATTGTAAAAAGTAGGCAATACATAACAAGCATTGTTTTTCAAAAGTTGTGTTTAAAAGTAATGCTTGCAAGATCGCGAAGGCAGATTTCTCTTAGAAATAGCATAAACCATCGAATCAAACATTTGCACAAATTGAAGATTTTGTGATGACTTCATTACTTTTTTCTGTTGTCATATAATTTCTTGTCATGACAGACTCTGGAGATTGAAAAGTGGACGAATTCAAGTCACAGTTCAGAACTGCTGCGGTACCATATTGTCAGTTGTGAAGAACTGCGCGAGTCAGACCTGAAATCTGTTAAAGAAGTGGTTACCAGTAGCGGATATAAATTACGCTTCAGTGTTAGAGATGTGAGTCACATTTTATATTTTCAATATTGGATATTTATCTGAACCAGAGTCAAAAAATTAAAGGGATAGTTCACGCAAAAAAGAATAATCTGTTATCATCTCAAGGTTCAGAGAAACCTCAGTTTCTTCTGTTGAGAACAAATACTTTGAAAAATATTGGTAATCAAAAAGTTGACTGTAGCTATGGAAGTCAATGGCTACTGTCAACTGTTCGGTTATCAACATTATTCAAAATATCTTCTTTTTTTTTGTTTAGCAGAATAAAATACTCAGTTTTGGAACAACTGCATGGTGAGTAAATGACATAATTTTCATTTTTGGGTGAACTATCCCTTTATTAATGGAAAAAATAATTAACAAAAAAAAAAAGCCTCCCAAATTCAAGATACTGGGGTGAAACACACAATTATTCGATCTAAGAAAATAATAAAACACTGCCAGATGCAGCTTCTGCGCCACATTGCAAGGAAAAGATGGCTTCTGGTATTACTCTGATTATATAGGTTAATTGAAGAAGTATAACAATTTGACAGTATGAAAGACACAGTATGAACAGATCCATTTAATAAGTTGATTACAAAAGTTCCCCTTGTAAATCAGTTTCCGAAGTGGAAAAGTTATTTTCTGACTCTGATCTGAAGTGTCTACTTTTGTCTCTCAGGGCATTGTGTACATCAACGATAAGACAAAGATCCTCACCAGTGATGTTGCGTGCTCCAATGGAGTGATACATTTCACAGACAATGTCCTCTTTCCATACGATCTAACGGGCAAGGCAAATATCTTCACCAATGTATGTAACTCAACCGATGTCCACCATTTTGTAAGTTCCAAAAAGTCATAAAAATGTCATTCTACAAACTAAAATTCAATTTATGTTGCAGTTGACCATAACCCAAGCTGCTGAACAATATGGCTTCAAAATCTTCAGCAAGCTCCTTCAGGTAATATTGATTCTGCACTTCCATTTTTGTTTTTGGACTACATGCCATTTTCTTACAAAAAATCTTTCAAACAGGATGCAGAATTGATGCATGTGGTGCAGCATCGACCCTTTCACCCATTCACCATGTTCTGGCCAACGGATGATGTTTTTAACAGTCTTCCTGAGGACAGAAAGAAATGGCTGTACAGTGAAGACCATCGTGATAAGTTACAAGCCTACCTCAAAGCTCACATAGTCCGCGACCAGAGGGTATGAGACTCCAACATCAGTGTAATTCATTTAACTGAAATCAGTTAGGTTCAAAGTACCATGGTATTACCATCTGATAGCATCACCGTACCATGGTACCGCCATAGTACTTTCCTTAAGATTCACAAAACGATTTTGGATGTATGTTTCCAGATAGTTGCTGTTGCTCTCCCTGCTGAGAAAAGCATGGAAACACTGTTTGGATCCAAGCTCACCTTCAGTTGCAGCAAAAATGTAATTGTAAGTATTGGCAAGTTGGAAAAAATTTGAAATGTTAATGATTTATTTATTGTTTTTGGTATCAATGTTTTACCTGTTATAAAGGTATTCATAATGTGTGCTATATCGAAGTTAAAATGCATTATAAAGACTCAAATCTAAGATTGGAAACTACATCATGCATCGTCACATATTAATTTGATGCGTTCATTGTCATTTTAGTGATTTACAGTTGGATAGTAAATCTGCTCACGTCTTATTGGCTGATTTTCAGGGCGACATATTAATCAATGGAAACAATGCCAGAATCGTAGCGCGGAACATGTTGTTTGATTCGGGAATCGCTCATGGAATTGATCAGCTTCTGGAGCCGCCAAGCATTGGTGCTCGCTGCGACAACTTCACAAGCATAGAGATAAAGGTACAAAACTTTAAAACGAAATCAGATTTTTTATATCTTCAAAAACTGAACAAAATAAACAGTAAAGCAAAAGGACCAGCTAGTTATTGATCAATTCAGTTTAGTTCTACTACTGCTGCAACTGGTGTTTTAAAGTGATTTTAATATAAAAACAAATGAGCAGTCCTAATGTTGTTGTCATACTGTTGTCTGTCTTTAGGGACTCTGTGGTTCTTGCGATATGCCGCCCAGGTGTCCCCTCGGATCAGAGGACTCAGTGAGTGGATCTGCGTCTTGTTGATTTATGGTTATGTTTTTTAATCAAACTTTAGCAGCAGCACATTATTGAACTTCTTTTTGTTATTTTTGGGTTCTGTTTCATCAACAAAACCTTAGCAGCTAGTGCTTTACACTACATTTTAAGCAGTCAGTGCTCTATTGACATACTTTTTGTTCTGTTTTGGCTCTGTTGCGTCACACAAAAAACGTTAGCAGTTAATGCTTTATTGACTTACTTTTTATGTTTTGGTCCGGTTGCATTAACAAAACTTTAGCAGTCACCACTTTATTGACTTACGTATTCGCGTATTAAGTGAAAGTGTTTTCTGTGGTAATCAATCACATTTATCCACACATAGCATGCCTTGATTCAGACTGATCTCTTTTTTACAGAATAGAACTGGCATATGTAGACGACTTTATACGCCTTACATGTACAGACGGCCCAGTTATCAAAGGTTGTACTCATTTGGTTATGGATACGACTCATACAGTGATTGGATTGGCTGTAATCGGGTATGCATGAAAATGTCGTGGACTGCTAAATGCTGCAAAAACCACTTTGGAAGAGACTGTCAAGGTGAGAATTTAACACACAAAAAGCAATAATTTCCTTGAACGTTACATGAAATGATGCAGCCAATAGGTCTTAAACTGTTTGTTGGTTTGTGGTTTAGTGTGCCCTGGCGGACTCGAGGCCCCATGTGGAGAGCATGGAGACTGTGATGACGGGCGCACTGGCACAGGGACGTGTAAATGTCACAAAGGTTTTAAAGGCACAGGCTGTGAACTGTGTGAAAACAATCACTTTGGGCCCAACTGCACAGGTAACCTGTTCAAAACATGAATTTTTCCTAAACGGTTCCCAATTCCTTATCCACAAGTGTCAGTGAAGACTAAGTGAACAGGCAAATCAAAACAACTCAACTGTAAGAACAATTATGCAGGATCCAGGTTGAAAAGAAATTGGCTTTGAGAAGGAGACAAAATGGAGTTTCGGCCAGTTGGGTAGTGCTATTTTGACTGCGATATAAAACTATCCCTTTAAATTAAATTAATGTAGTGTACTTTTTTTTTACTCAATCAAGATTCAAAAAATTCACCCTGTCTGTCTAGGTAAACATGTCTGTTTGATTTTTATCATTTTAAAATGAGCTAGACCAGACATGAATAAATAAAGAAAAAAATTCTAATATTTCAAGGTAATAAATTAGTTTATATTTTCTTCTCTATTTCTTTCCAACTTTATTTTTTTAAATATATAAGTTTTTATTAAGACATAAGTTAGTCCTTGAATGTTGTGTTATGTTAGAATTTACAAAGGTTTCTTTTATGTTGGTTTTGTAGTGTTACCGTTGTGGTGAAGAGTAGAGCTTGTGATTAGGTTGAGGATTGACGACTAAATTTGAGTGTATTTGCCACATTATATCAGTTGAAAAATAGAGAACATTTGAATTACTCTCTAATTTTAAGTTGAGAAATATCAATATTCATAAGATATTGAGGTATGAGATAATTTAAGGCAAATGGAAATGTAATTTAAAATTTTATGTAGACTTCAAACATCACTTAAATGTTTTTGTGTAATCTGTTACAAAATATTTTTTGAGTTCTGTGAACTTATTAGGGTTTACAGTGTATAAGTTGATGGACGTGGTTAAAGCTCACCTGAGAGGTGTTGTTAACGGCAAGTGTCCGGGCCACTTTCTGCAGTTGACGCAGTGCCTTGTCTAAAGGATTGGTTTGGGACGGCTGGTTGACTTTTGTGGATTCTTAATCTGTCAGAGGAGGTAGCAGTCTTACAACATACTGAATCTCCTCTGCCTCCTAGAAACACCACAGAAACAATGAAGATGCAATTAGGACAAGCCCTGATCGCATAAATTAAATCACAATCCAGTCTGTTATAAACTGTCAACATTTATAAGAGATATATACATTTTAAAGTTGTCATTTTTATCTGGTATATGAGGGTCACATAACAAGAGACAACCAATGAAATAACAATTACACATGAACCAAGAAACCAATCAGAACATAACATGCAGACAAGGGCATCACAAGACTGTAGAGGAAAACAGATGATAGGAAAATGAAATAAGGAAGATATAAAAATGAAAGACATGAAAACCTAAACCAGAACCAAAAACAGACCATACAGAGAATTAAATGGTTGCAAAAAAAAAAAACAAAAAAAAAAAACAAACGTCACAATTTTACTGTTTGTGGTTAAAAATGGCCACATTGAAATTTAATGGGAAGCAAATTTTATCTAGTGGAATCATTTGATACTGCATCCAAACTAAATTTTACTTAAAACTATTTTTTTTTTGAGTTGTCAACCGCCACTTCTTTTCACTCAGCCCTGATCTATCTTGAATACCAAGGGAGCTATGTGAGGATGCTCTTCATATACTTTCGTCATCCTGGGCAGACTGATCTCTAAACTAGCTGACTTAGGCCTTTCCCAGCCCATATGTCACTGTATCAAGGAATTTCTTACTAACTGCCCCCGCTTTTCCACTACACAGTACCAGCTTGACTCGCCTCGCCTCGACTCGCCTTTATTTGGTTTTCCACTTTGTAAAAGTTGTACCTGTACCTGCTTCCAGGCACTTTTGTGACATAAAAACACGGCAGACTGCTGATTGGTCAGAGAGAATCGTCACTATTCACTGTGTCATAATTGCACGATCCAGACGGAGTAAACTCTCCTATTTTTTTCAGCAGTTTTTCATTTTGCTGCCCTCAGCCTCTCCTGAAACAACATTTGTCTTCTTACTGTGAGAAACAGCCACATCCTAAGTATCAATAACAGCATACACTCAATTTACTCCATAGTCCTGTGTGTGTGGGTATTGGGTGTGTGTCGGGTAGAAGATGATTACGTCATGGCAGTTTCCTGCGGCGTCGCTATGACGACCATGTGTCTTCTCCAACTTAACACTCAGCACTGGCGTCCCACAGGGCTGTGTGCTGAGCCCACTTCTCTACACCCTCTACACACACGACTGTGCTCCCACTCACCCCACCAACACCATCATGAAGTTTGCAGATGACACAACCATGGTTGGACTTATCTCAGGGGATGATGGGACAGCCTACAAGGATGATGTCCAAAGACTGACAGCGTGGTGTTTAGTGAACATTCTCATCCTGAACTCCTTAAAAACAAAAGAACTCATAATAAACTTTCGTAAGAGCATTGCAGTGCACTATACACCAATGGGGACTGTGCAGAAAGGGGTTCCTGTTCCCAAGTTCTTGGGCACACACATCTCTTCAGATCTCTCATGGACTACTAACTGTGTGTACACACCACCACTGTTGAGAGTGTCAAAGTGGCCAGAAGTCATTCATTTCAATGTGAGCTGGCATCGAGCAGCGGCAAGCAGCGGCGCGGTTCGACTTGGCCAATGAGAGCGTCGAGGAGAGTTAAAATCAGGGCAACTTTATGGTAATGAGCTATGATGTGGTTTGGCAGCAACCAATCAGAACGTAGAAGTCCATCGCTTGAGACGATTCCAGAGAACGCAGCTCCGACCACATCAAGCAAAATAGAGGACAGGTTGTTTATTGCTGTGGCGGGTTTGCAATAATCTATCACGTGTCCCTGTTTGCGTACAGGGACATAAAATATAAAATAAAAATTATACGTGGACCAAAGTGTCTGAGATTGTTCATGTTCCTGGTGAGTTGCTGATGTGCATAATGATATAGGAATAATTATCTAATAATATAATAAATAATAGTACAGTAGTCCCAGTTTACTTTTAAGCAGATTTCCCTGATTATACTTACATTAAGTAATCTTTATACTTTATTACCTTTATGGTGAAGTTGTGGCCTAGTGGTTAGAGAGTTTGACTCCTAACCCTACGGTTATGGGTTTGAGTCTCGGGCTGGCAATACCACGACTGAGGTGCCCTTGAGCAAACCCCCAACTGCTCTCCATGTGCCGCAGCATAAATGGCTGCCCACTGCTCCGGGTGTGTGTTTACTTTGGATGGGTTAAATGCAGAGCATGAATTCTGAGTATTCTTTATATTTACTTAAGTAATATTTTTAATGCAGGACTTTTACTTGCATCAGAGTATTTTTACAGTGCTTTATACATTATTAGGTAAAGGATCTTAATAATTCATCCACAACAATATTTAATGAGGCTAACTTATAACGTTACTCTCATTGTGGTTAGTCTGCACAAGATCAACAAGCTTGTTTGCTTTGCGGCCACTTTAAATACAAGACAAACATTCGATCTACATCAGAGCATCCACGAATCTTTCTGCAGTGTTGTTAGCAGGGTGGCTAGAGTGTGAACGCACAGTAACACCACTCCAGTGGTTAAGAAGGCACAGTAGAGACTCCAATTCCTCAGAGTCCTCAAGCAGAACCACCTGCAAGAAAAACTGCTGGTGTCCTTCTGTCACCGCTCCATAGAGATCGTACTGCATCTCTGTGTGGTATGCCAGATAATAAACAAATAATAAACAAAAAAATAAATATATACATAGAACATTTTACTAAAATGACATTACATGTCCATATTTACATTTATTGTAAGATCAGTATACATTTATACATAATTTTACATAAAGTTTTTTTTTTTTTTTTCAGTACTGCTCAACATTGTGCTAACAGCTATAATGAACAGTTTATTCATCTTTTCTCACAGCATGTAACTGCACCAGCAATGGCAAGTGTAATAGCGGCCTGGACGGTGATGGCAGCTGTTTCTGTCTAGAGGGGTGGACGGGTAAATACTGCGAATCAAAAATCGGTAAGAGCAGGCCTTACATGGAAAACTCTATCAAATGTACTACAACTATAAAATAGATGCATAGGATTGTAGAAAACCATAGAAAATATTTGAGACTTGTTCAGTAGTGAATACACTCTCTTTTCCCTGTTATTTAACAGAAGTCAAGCTGATTTGCTCGCCAGCATGTGATCTCAATGCAGTGTGCCTCCCTGAAAATAATTGCGAGTGTGTGCCGCCCTATGGAGGAAATGGCATTAACTGCACGGGTATGAATCGTCTGTTGTATTGGACTGATTGTGAGATGCCTGTCCTGGATTCAGATGGCCTGTATATTTATATATAAATATAAAAGAAGAGAGAGCTTCCAATAGCAGCTTATGACATGTAACCTTAATGCACTTCAGAGGGAGATACATTTACTTAAGAAGCACAATGACTTGAGATTTTGAGACTTGTTTTCTGAAGAATGTATTAAAATTACATGAGTTTATGGTTGAACAAATAAGTATGTCGATGGGGTAAAAATGTTTTCTTGTTTTTCCTTTGAATGAAGTATATTTTTCTCACCCCCTAACGGAACAGATTTGAATGTTTTAGCCTTTTTTCAATTAAATGAATGTACTGTATTTCACTTAGATAATGTTTTTTATTTAACATTTTGGATTTTTGGATTTTACGATATGGCAATTTTATGGAATGGTAATTTTAAATTGGAAATTTAATTTCAATCTACCAAGAGCAGTGCTTGAAGACATGCTTTTTTGGACATTAAATAATTGCGCAAATCATTTTAATACTCTCCTCCTATAAATTTTGCGTTTGTAAGGGAAACTCCTACAAATGCATATTCAATAAGGTCCTGTGCAAAAAGAATTGTGTCCATGCCTTTCTAGCGCTAATTCTTCACTGCACATATTTAGTAAATCCTGACAGTACTATTTTACCGCCAAAAAACTATTTGCGCTGGTTTGCTGATTTGCTGTTCGTAAATCTGGCCTTTTTTTGACAAATATATCAATACTAAATAGTCAATTTTTCTTTTTAGGTAAATATATCTTGATTTATGAATTCTTAGATTTGATTATATTAGAATTATATTTTGGGGTGTGTAAGTTCATAAAAGTCTTATTGTGAATGCTTTCAATGTATAAAATCCATTTTAATTGTGAAATGTATGTGTTTCTAGCCCCAGATTTTTGCAGTGAATATAACGGAGGCTGCCATGAAGCAGCTGACTGTTTGCAGAGCGGTATCAATGTTACCTGTTCCTGTCAGGCCGGATACTCTGGAGATGGCTACGTCTGCTCGCCCATCAACCGTTGTGTAGAGGAGGCGAACGGTGGCTGCAGCGATTTCGCAGAATGCATTTTCACTGGACCTGTATGTGGAAATTCTACTTTTTGTTAATGTAATCTAATTTGACAAGAGTTTTTGGATAAACAAAATATGTAACATTTACCTTGTGGCAGAATGAGAGGCGCTGCGAATGTCTCGAGGGGTATGTTGGAAATGGAATCCAGTGTTTGGAGAAAGTGGTGCCCCCTGTTGACCGCTGCCTGGAGGACAACGGTGGCTGCGACCCCAAAGCCACATGCAAAGACCTTCATTTCCATAGTATGACTTCACAGTGATTTAACTGACAGCCAAATATTTTGAGTATTTAAAAACAAAGGCTTTTATTCTTACGTTTCAGCGAAAACAGCGGGTGTTTTCCACCTGCGCTCACCTGAGGGGAAGTATAAACTGAACTTCAGCCAAGCACAGGAAGCTTGCGAGGCTGAGGGAGCTACTCTTGCTACATTCAAGCAGCTCTCTGAAGCCCAACAGGTGACTTTTTAACCCAAACTTAGCTGTACATACCTTGCATTTATGCTACTGTGGTGAATAAGAGCAACAGCCTTGGAGCTTATGTACAGTCACATTAGAGAATTTCACTGACAGAAAAGGTCCACTGTTCATAGTCAATAGATTGGCAATGTATAAAGCACAGCTCACACTAAAGTCACTTTTAAGCCAAGCAGAATGGTTTTGTTGGTCAGTGTGGTGAAATTTCATGACCAATTTGAACATGAGCAAAATCTGCAAGATGAACTTTGTCGCCCTCACACACAACTCCCAAATGCACTGATTTTTATTGAAAATTTACTGGATTTTACCAACAAAATTTGAACAAGCAATGGTAAATTTTAACGGACCTTTAGTCATTAACAATTTCTCAGTTGGTATTGTTGTTGGTATCAGAATGAATTTATTTCTATCCAGATCTTAAAGTATTTATTTTCTTCACCACAAGTCTATTTTTCTATTATACATTGCATAAAAGTTTGTTGAATTCAATTTGGTAGATTAAATTATATTATAAAATAAATATTTTTGTATCTTTTCAAATTTCTATTCATTAAATAATAATAAAAAAAAAAATATTAAGCAGCACAACTGTTTTCAACACTGATAATATTAACACTTGAGACTGAAGTAATGGCTGGTTAATTTACATGATAAGACAAAGCTTTTTTATTGTTCCAGTTGGGAATGCATCTATGTGTGGCAGGATGGATGGACGGGAAGAAAGCTGGCTATCCGATCCGGTTTCCTTCTGTTAAATGCGGTGATAATCATGTTGGTATCGTGCTGTACAAAGAGCCAGTCAATGCCAGTTTGCCGTATGACGCATACTGCTTCAGGATGAAAGGTATGACCCTCAGGAAATGTAATTTGAAATTTTACTGTACCTGAACAGTCTTGATGTAAAAACGAGAGCCATTTTTTCTTATACAGAGGTGTCTTGTGAATGTAAACCCGGATACATTGGAAATGGAGAGTTCTGTAATGGAGACTTGGCCTCGGTTGTTGCCACCACTTCCAATTTTTCTGTGTTTTACACAGTAAGTAGCCTGTTTCCCTCTAAAAAATAATGCCACTTCCTGCAGAATGATGTCATCAAGGAACTGGCTTTGTACTGGATGGAAAGATAGCACGCAGGCAAAAACTGGCATAAAGTTATTTACCAATTACAATATATTCCCCCAAAACATGTTTTGTTATAAATATTCTGATTAAAGAATAGGGAAAAAAAACAAAGCTGAAGTGAGTTTTTCACATAATTGTTGTCAATACAAATGTAGTTCTGTTCAAAGAGGAATATCCACGCATTTCCTGTTGGTTTCCTTCTACAGACTTTACTGAAATATGCAGAGGATGGTGAGGAGGGCAAGAACCTGCTGAAGTCTCTGTCAGATAAATCATTAAACATCACAGTCTTTGTACCTCAAAATGACGGCTTCTCTGCAAACAAGGTGATTATCGATATAAGCCTAAAATGAATTCTCATATGAACATTTTTGAATTGCATCTGAGTCAGAGAAAGAAAACCTACAAAGAAAGTGGGAACCTGTTGGACACGCTCTTTCTCCGCTGGCCTTGAGTCTAACGTTTGTTTCCTTTTTTAGACCTTGTCATGGAGGGATTTGCTGTATCATATATCCAGCATCAATAGTCTGCACTTCTATGAAGACTTGAAGCACAACACCGTAATCCCGTCCCGTCTGGGTTCTGATCTAGTCGTAACAATTCCCTCCAATTCCACTGGTCAGGCTGAGGTAAACTAACAATAGCAGCTTCACACCACTCAGGCCACATTTACTGTACATAGTCAAGAAAACTATATTTTTATTGGTTTCACAGAACTCACAACCTCAAAAATTGGTGAATAAGAAGGTCATATTGGCCTGGAACATCCCAGCCATCAATGGTCTGATCCATGTCATTAATGGGCCTTTCAGAGCTCCAGCTTTTCAAGTAAGTGGCCGCTTTTGTAGAAGTATAATAAACAATAGAGCATATTTGAGAACTGCTTTGCTTTATGGATGTACAGGCAGAATATATATATATATATATATATATATATATATATATATATATATATATATATATATATATATATATAAATTAATGGGTAACTGCATTAACACCAATGGATTAAATTGCAGCATTTATTTTTAGCTAAAAAGCACACTCCCAAGCCTTCTGTTAAGCAGTGAATTTATTGAAAGGAATTTTTGCTCATCATCAGTCATCAGACAAAGATAACACCTATGACACATCAGACTAGTTAAAGCACGTCTACATCCTGTTTGACTAACATGGACGTTTGTCTGGTCTTTTCAAAGCAGTAGTAATAGACAGACACGCATAGCTTTGCCAAAAAGCTGGACCTCGCTTACAATTCCCAGTGAATTTTTTTAAGTCATCAATGGTGTTTTTAGGTGCCGGCAATTCTTCCAATCACACAGTCCAGCGGGGTCGCAGTCACCACTGTGCTGATTGTCTTTGCCATTGTTGGCATTGTTGCTGGGCTCGCATACTACGTCCTCAAGCACAAGAACGACGCCTTCCGTTTCCAGTATTTTAAGGTTTGTTCATGTAATGGAGATTCGGATATTTAGGTTGATGAATAAAGACACTTTACCATCAAACAAAATGTCTGACTTACTCGTCTGGACTTTTCTACATCCATCCCTCCATCCCTCCATCCATCCATCCCTCCATCCATCCATTCATCCATCCATCCATCCATCCATCCATCCATCCATCTATCTATCTATCTACCTATCTATCTATCGTGATCAATCGGGATCAATCTGTCTCAAAATTGATTTTTCTTGTCAGTTCCAAAGTTCTGGACTGTCTTTATAATTAAACTTTATATTGTGATCCCACAAAACTAAATGAGGTACATTTAATTTGTGATGTATCATAATCTACTTTCAGAGATGAATGAATGTCTTGTTTATCATTCAACAGAATGATGATGAAGATGGTGCTTCCACAAAAGGTGGTGGAAACCCCGCTTTAGTATCCATCCCAAACCCTTTATACAGCGGCTACAGGGCATTTGCAGAGCCATTTGGGGTAAATATAGAAAAATATCCTTCTGTGTGCTTGTAATTACATGCATTTCTTTGATTGTTACCACTGGTCAAACACAGTTGTCCTAATCAATATGTTTCTTTCAGGATCCAGCTGCTACAGACACACCCAACCTGATTGACTAGCACAGACATCAGCGCCGACCTCCTCTCCCTTTCATTAACTGAAATCAGCTGGCTGGAGGAGGTGGTACAGCACCTTTGTATATGGTTAAACCTAAAAATAAAAGACTCAAAAGCCCTAATTATGTTCTAGACAACACCAGCCAACTGTGGTGCCTTCAGTTCAACAAAAATATCTGATAAAAACACTGGGTGCATTTGTTAGTTTACCTGTTGTTGGCCAATCGCAAAGGAAATCAGCTGTCCAGGGACTAAACCTGGGGTCTAATTAATGTCTCCAACTGCAATGCATAATCCCAAAGGTCTCGTCAACATCATAGAAGGGTATTTTTCTCTTGTTCGATCATACTAAAGATGACTGAAGCGTAACGCAAGAGGGAGATGGGTGGAAATTTCCCTAAGGAAAAAGACCACCTGTTCATACTACTTGACAAGAAAACAACAGTGTTGATTTTGACCTGCTATGGGAATGGAGAAAAAGTTTAGTGTGGAATTTGATGTCATTTTGTATGTATGAAAAATTAGTCAAGTTTGCATGGTTTTTCTGCTCAAATAACCCCCCACCCCCGCTAAAACAAGTTTTATCTAAAGTAGGTGCACATTCAGAGCTCTAGTTCTTCATAAATTAAAATGACATTCACACTTTGACATGTTAGAAAGCCAAGACCAATCACAACCAAATATGCATATTGATTCAAGAAAGCAGACCAATCACGAACATTGGTTTGCTTTTGAATTACAAACATTGCAGTCAAAAAGAGATTTTGAACTAGCTAGTGTTACAGTTGCAAAAACCACAAACAGATGAGGCATCTACAATAGAAACACTTACCAAATACAGCTTAAAAGGACTGTGTGTTGTATGTTAAGCAGCTCAAGCTAATTCATCATAAAAACTGTAGAGAAAATGTAATAAATTATGGGGATGTTATGTTTGATTATTAGCAATGCAGTGCTGCATTGCAAATACTGTAGTAATAATGTAGTCCATCAATCAATGACAGAGTGTGTTATGCCTCATACAGGAAGCCTTTTTGGGATACAAAAACAGACCTTACAGCTTTATAGTTCTTAAAATGGATTGTAGACTGATTTTTAAGTAATTTTATGAGCAAATTTTTGTAATTTGGGAAATTGCCTGGGGACTTTAGGACCCAGGGCTAATGAGGACTGCAGTGAATTCACAGCTGGGCTTTCCTCCACCATTTTTCCAGTTCCACTCATCTCCCATCCCCCATTCTCATAGCGCTCTTTCTCAACAAAGCACGACACCCATCCCCACTCTAGACAGAGCGTCTTCTGGGTCACAGAAATGTGTCGTGTCGCACCTTTCATTGTGTTTGCTTTGAAATGTGTGAAAGGAGGAGACTACAATGTAGTCAAGATAACATGTGGTGCTTGTCTGTAAGATTAAAAAAAAAAATCTTTGAAGTAAATGTTGAGAGGGGATCAGGTGTTAAAGAAGAATTTGCTCACTTTGCGTGAGCTAAATCAAAATGCACCTGTTGTTCACTGAGAAAATGTCAACTTTTGAAAGAAAAACTAAATATTTGGCCCAAAACGAGTTACGTAAAAGTCTACAAACACTACACTGAGCAAAGAGGTAGAACAAAATAACTTGTGTCTACGAAATCTTGCAGATAATGACCAGTATTGGTTCCAAAACGTCTTGCCAATTACATGATAAATAGTTAAAATTAAATTTGTTGTTCCAGTGTCTGTTTTTATTACATTCGCCATCGGTTTCTATGAATGTGGCCAGAACTGGCTGTCCACCAAAACCACATGCCCAGAACAGACGTCCCAGAGGCCTTCGGTAGCTACCGAGAGGCATATGTCTGCTCCAAAAAGAAGTTGCTGTCAGTAATCTGAAGTTCCCCCATGCCAACCAGAATTCTTCAAATGCCAAAGAATGAATGCGGTGATGAGACCAGACGTTTAGGCCTTGTGTTGGTTTGATGGAGTTGGTTCAGTCTCTACATATTTATTGTGTCCCAGTGCTATTTTATTTTTATTTTTGTGAAAACCCAGGACCCAATATTTTTTTATTATCTTTCTAGACAAAAACACATCTTTGAGCCTAAACAATAGGTCCTACAGACAGAAAATTTGGTAGAATGGAAGTACTCCCAAACCAGTGGATTGTTTCGGCCCAACTGGGAATGCAAGGGCTTAATGTCAATGGATTCATTGAGTAATTTTTTTTTTTTTTTTTTGCAAATGTTACTTTTGTAAAATAATACAAAATTTAAGCACAAACCCCACCCACAAACGATTCTAAAGACTTCATTGGTTAACTCAATCACAATGTTGACTAGACACAATGCTGAAACAAATACTTAACCCTAACCCTGACATTAACCCTAGCATTACTGTTCATACATGATCTTGATGTTTGGTTGACCAGTTGAATGTTGACCAACTGAAGAGAAAGGGTTTGTGCTTACCTGTGTTTTTTTTTGGGGGGGGGGGGGGGGGGGGGGGGGGGGGGTCATGGAGTATGTTCAAGGCTATTTGCCAGATTGTAATCAAACTACATTTAAGTATCCGGTATAAGCTTTGGTACAACCAAGGAATGGTTCACTTTGAGAACACCTGAAAGATTTGATGGGACTCAGCCACTTGTTGGCAGTAATATGGTGCTAAAACATTTGTCCAATCAGTTTGAAATGTTGTATCCAATTTTGTTTTGAAATATAGCGACTGTTAACAAATTCAGTTGATTATCAATGGTTTGATTATTAAGAACTATTGGTGTTCCTTATGAAAATGAAATTTTCTTTTTAAATATGGACTCACAGTAAAAAATGAGGCACTACAGTAAGCATCATTTATTAATTCTTGCAGCTTTATTTTAATCTGGCCAGACAGGGATTTCTCCAAATTCACATGCTCATTCCAGAAGAAGCAGGGAAATCGAGGCAGATGACAGATGTTTGAAATTATACACAACACAACAATGTCCCACCCATTTCAAAAATGTAGCAGAAAGATTTTGTTAAAACTCTAATGTCTGGAATTTGCCTAGTGGCATGTGAGATTTTAAATTTGATTTACTGAAACGTTGAAACTGTGCGATAAGAACTGGGCCCATATTCACAAAACATTTTATCTTACCACTAAGAATTCTCCAAAATAGCAGTGAACATTTTTGCGTAGGGTGTTCGCTCAAAACCTGTTCCCAAAGATGCACAATTTTTTTTTTTTTTTTTACTAAGGAATAGAGAGAAGTCTTAAACTAAGAGCAAGGCTGGGGTTGACCTCGTTGCTATGGATGATGTCAGTGTGCTTACTAACTATGCACACAGTGATTGGCTGATAGGGGAGGGGTCAGATTTATTCATAGAAATATTGTAAGCATGATATTATGTTGACATTCAAATAAAGGTTAGTATAAAAAAAGTATATGTTCAGCTAATTGTCAGCCTCTTACATTTATGCTTTTCGTAAAAAAACAATTAGCGGATATGCATATAAACAGTTTTTTTAATTAACAAAGAATAATCATGGCTGATAGTACTACATGCACACATTAAAGAAAACCAAACTTGTTTCAAGAACAGCTGTTACTTCTTGCCCAACTGGTTAATGAAATCAAGAATATAATCAAAGGGAAATTTAGAGTTGGGATAACCTCCAAAACCAAAGGCGATATCTTTTTAAAAGCTCATTATCATCAAATGTTTCTAAAATGTTTTTGTTTCGAGGCAGTGGATACAGGCCCAGATTTTTAAAAATGTCCATGCATTGAAGGTAAGCTCTACATTGCTTGGTTTGGTTTTGTGAAAAGAATGGTGGTGGCAGCTTATGTCTCAGGGAAATTTCCACTGATTGGCTTCATTACTCTGTCTCTCATCCAGGTGGATGCTGCACACTGGTGGAGGATTCTTCTAACGCAATTAAATTCCAATTTTTTTGAGCATAACTGTGAAAAAAAAAGACCAATTCAAAAGGATTGAATAAATGTAATCGTTTCTGACTTTTAATGGATTCATGGGCAAATATTACATAATATGGTTGAATTAAGAAACGGAAATGGTTTAAAATATTAAATATTTATAGGTACTATAAAAAAAATATCTAAAATTTTCAAAGATACAGCAGTAAAAATAAACAACAATCTTACACTAATTATTCTCCGAGTTTGCACAGCAATACGGCAGGAAAAACTAAGCATTACTCAGAGGTTTTAACGCTTAAGAAATGCTGTTCGGCACATGAAACAGTGCCCAAAACCCCTCTCAACTGTGGCAGCAACATCAGTATGGCAACACACCAATGTTCAAAAAACAATGAAATATATTAGTAACAGTAATCACAATAAGCAATTAATCTGCTAAATAACATCTGCCAAGTTCATTAGCCAAACAGCAAGTCATTTACGGTTGCCAAGCAACTTGGCTTATTAATATAATATTGAATTTGTGCGGTTTGTTGGTGTGTACATTAGATGTTTCAAAAGTGCTTTTAACATGGCTTATCCAGTCAGAATTTATTGCAGGAACTACTCATTTCTGAAATGGGATTTAGCGCCATTGGCCAAACAAAATGCAACTATGATTTTTTTCCACCAATAATGTTGCCCTTAAAAAACACTGAGACTCCAGACCAAACATTTTTCAAACAGATTTTAATTCACAACTCGATAACAGTAACTAAAGATACAACACTGACATTTACAGTTTTTGAGTGTCACAGATTCAACTGGATGAAAATAAAAACTGGTTGACCGGAAACCAAATTCTCCTTGTATTTTGCATGTGAATGAAAGGGTTTTGTTTTAATGAAACCCATATATTGGTTAATTCAAACTTAAATTTATAAAAAAAAAAAATTAAATGTTTGCCT